>NW_027480825.1:0-62500 GCF_051401765.1 Calliopsis andreniformis
CTAACGTTCTCGTTTCGAACCGACGACTTTCGGTTCCGGAGCGACACGAACGCTCCATGATTCTCGATTATCTCGACACAGGTAAGAGACAGAGGAGAACAAGTGTATGGTTTTAGAGAGCCACGAGCACCAGGAATAAGGATCTACCGTTGTCATTTCGTTCCGTCGACATTCGGTTCCGGAGCGACACGAACGGGGACTTAGAATTTTTTCGCTCGGGCTCCGGAGCGACACGAACGGGGACTTAGAATTTTTTCGCTCGGGCTCCGGAGCGACACGATCGCTCCGTTATTCTACGTTCTCTCGGTCCACGGGCATCAGAGAGCAAAACAGCCTAATAGTTTTAGAGTGCCTCAACGATCAGGAATATGGATCTAACGTTCTCGTTTCGAACCGACGACTTTCGGTTCCGGAGCGACACGAACGCTCCATGATTCTCGATTATCTCGACACAGGTAAGAGACAGAGGAGAACAAGTGTATGGTTTTAGAGAGCCACGAGCACCAGGAATAAGGATCTACCGTTGTCATTTCGTTCCGTCGACATTCGGTTCCGGAGCGACACGAACGGGGACTTAGAATTTTTTCGCTCGGGCTCCGGAGCGACACGAACGGGGACTTAGAATTTTTTCGCTCGGGCTCCGGAGCGACACGATCGCTCCGTTATTCTACGTTCTCTCGGTCCACGGGCATCAGAGAGCAAAACAGCCTAATAGTTTTAGAGTGCCTCAACGATCAGGAATATGGATCTAACGTTCTCGTTTCGAACCGACGACTTTCGGTTCCGGAGCGACACGAACGCTCCATGATTCTCGATTATCTCGACACAGGTAAGAGACAGAGGAGAACAAGTGTATGGTTTTAGAGAGCCACGAGCACCAGGAATAAGGATCTACCGTTGTCATTTCGTTCCGTCGACATTCGGTTCCGGAGCGACACGAACGGGGACTTAGAATTTTTTCGCTCGGGCTCCGGAGCGACACGATCGCTCCGTTATTCTACGTTCTCTCGGTCCACGGGCATCAGAGAGCAAAACAGCCTAATAGTTTTGGAGTGCCTCAACGATCAGGAATATGGATCTAACGTTCTCGTTTCGAACCGACGACTTTCGGTTCCGGAGCGACACGAACGCTCCATGATCCTCGATTATCTCGACACAGGTAAGAGACAGAGGAGAACAAGTGTATGGTTTTAGAGAGCCACGAGCACCAGGAATAAGGATCTACCGTTGTCATTTCGTTCCGTCGACATTCGGTTCCGGAGCGACACGAACGGGGACTTAGAATTTTTTCGCTCGGGCTCCGGAGCGACACGAACGGGGACTTAGAATTTTTTCGCTCGGGCTCCGGAGCGACACGATCGCTCCGTTATTCTACGTTCTCTCGGTCCACGGGCATCAGAGAGCAAAACAGCCTAATAGTTTTAGAGTGCCTCAACGATCAGGAATATGGATCTAACGTTCTCGTTTCGAACCGACGACTTTCGGTTCCGGAGCGACACGAACGCTCCATGATTCTCGATTATCTCGACACAGGTAAGAGACAGAGGAGAACAAGTGTATGGTTTTAGAGAGCCACGAGCACCAGGAATAAGGATCTACCGTTGTCATTTCGTTCCGTCGACATTCGGTTCCGGAGCGACACGAACGGGGACTTAGAATTTTTTCGCTCGGGCTCCGGAGCGACACGATCGCTCCGTTATTCTACGTTCTCTCGGTCCACGGGCATCAGAGAGCAAAACAGCCTAATAGTTTTGGAGTGCCTCAACGATCAGGAATATGGATCTAACGTTCTCGTTTCGAACCGACGACTTTCGGTTCCGGAGCGACACGAACGCTCCATGATCCTCGATTATCTCGACACAGGTAAGAGACAGAGGAGAACAAGTGTATGGTTTTAGAGAGCCACGAGCACCAGGAATAAGGATCTACCGTTGTCATTTCGTTCCGTCGACATTCGGTTCCGGAGCGACACGAACGGGGACTTAGAATTTTTTCGCTCGGGCTCCGGAGCGACACGAACGGGGACTTAGAATTTTTTCGCTCGGGCTCCGGAGCGACACGATCGCTCCGTTATTCTACGTTCTCTCGGTCCACGGGCATCAGAGAGCAAAACAGCCTAATAGTTTTAGAGTGCCTCAACGATCAGGAATATGGATCTAACGTTCTCGTTTCGAACCGACGACTTTCGTTTCCGGAGCGACACGAACGCTCCATGATTCTCGATTATCTCGACACAGGTAAGAGACAGAGGAGAACAAGTGTATGGTTTTAGAGAGCCACGAGCACCAGGAATAAGGATCTACCGTTGTCATTTCGTTCCGTCGACATTCGGTTCCGGAGCGACACGAACGGGGACTTAGAATTTTTTCGCTCGGGCTCCGGAGCGACACGAACGGGGACTTAGAATTTTTTCGCTCGGGCTCCGGAGCCACACGATCGCTCCGTTATTCTACGTTCTCTCGGTCCACGGGCATCAGAGAGCAAAACAGCCTAATAGTTTTAGAGTGCCTCAACGATCAGGAATATGGATCTAACGTTCTCGTTTCGAACCGACGACTTTCGGTTCCGGAGCGACACGAACGCTCCATGATTCTCGATTATCTCGACACAGGTAAGAGACAGAGGAGAACAAGTGTATGGTTTTAGAGAGCCACGAGCACCAGGAATAAGGATCTACCGTTGTCATTTCGTTCCGTCGACATTCGGTTCCGGAGCGACACGAACGGGGACTTAGAATTTTTTCGCTCGGGCTCCGGAGCGACACGAACGGGGACTTAGAATTTTTTCGCTCGGGCTCCGGAGCGACACGATCGCTCCGTTATTCTACGTTCTCTCGGTCCACGGGCATCAGAGAGCAAAACAGCCTAATAGTTTTAGAGTGCCTCAACGATCAGGAATATGGATCTAACGTTCTCGTTTCGAACCGACGACTTTCGGTTCCGGAGCGACACGAACGCTCCATGATTCTCGATTATCTCGACACAGGTAAGAGACAGAGGAGAACAAGTGTATGGTTTTAGAGAGCCACGAGCACCAGGAATAAGGATCTACAGTTGTCATTTCGTTCCGTCGACATTCGGTTCCGGAGCGACACGAACGGGGACTTAGAATTTTTTCGCTCGGGCTCCGGAGCGACACGAACGGGGACTTAGAATTTTTTCGCTCGGGCTCCGGAGCGACACGATCGCTCCGTTATTCTACGTTCTCTCGGTCCACGGGCATCAGAGAGCAAAACAGCCTAATAGTTTTAGAGTGCCTCAACGATCAGGAATATGGATCTAACGTTCTCGTTTCGAACCGACGACTTTCGGTTCCGGAGCGACACGAACGCTCCATGATTCTCGATTATCTCGACACAGGTAAGAGACAGAGGAGAACAAGTGTATGGTTTTAGAGAGCCACGAGCACCAGGAATAAGGATCTACCGTTGTCATTTCGTTCCGTCGACATTCGGTTCCGGAGCGACACGAACGGGGACTTAGAATTTTTTCGCTCGGGCTCCGGAGCGACACGAACGGGGACTTAGAATTTTTTCGCTCGGGCTCCGGAGCGACACGATCGCTCCGTTATTCTACGTTCTCTCGGTCCACGGGCATCAGAGAGCAAAACAGCCTAATAGTTTTAGAGTGCCTCAACGATCAGGAATATGGATCTAACGTTCTCGTTTCGAACCGACGACTTTCGTTTCCGGAGCGACACGAACGCTCCATGATTCTCGATTAGCTCGACACAGGTAAGAGACAGAGGAGAACAAGTGTATGGTTTTAGAGAGCCACGAGCACCAGGAATAAGGATCTACCGTTGTCATTTCGTTCCGTCGACATTCGGTTCCGGAGCGACACGAACGGGGACTTAGAATTTTTTCGCTCGGGCTCCGGAGCGACACGAACGGGGACTTAGAATTTTTTCGCTCGGGCTCCGGAGCGACACGATCGCTCCGTTATTCTACGTTCTCTCGGTCCACGGGCATCAGAGAACAAAACAGCCTAATAGTTTTAGAGTGCCTCGACGATCAGGAATATGAATCTAACGTTCTCGTTTCGAACCGACGACTTTCGGTTCCGGAGCGACACGAACGCTCCATGATTCTCGATTATCTCGACACAGGTAAGAGACAGAGGAGAACAAGTGTATGGTTTTAGAGAGCCACGAGCACCAGGAATAAGGATCTACCGTTGTCATTTCGTTCCGTCGACATTCGGTTCCGGAGCGACACGAACGGGGACTTAGAATTTTTTCGCTCGGGCTCCGGAGCGACACGAACGGGGACTTAGAATTTTTTCGCTCGGGCTCCGGAGCGACACGATCGCTCCGTTATTCTACGTTCTCTCGGTCCACGGGCATCAGAGAGCAAAACAGCCTAATAGTTTTGGAGTGCCTCAACGATCAGGAATATGGATCTAACGTTCTCGTTTCGAACCGACGACTTTCGGTTCCGGAGCGACACGAACGCTCCATGATTCTCGATTATCTCGACACAGGTAAGAGACAGAGGAGAACAAGTGTATGGTTTTAGAGAGCCACGAGCACCAGGAATAAGGATCTACCGTTGTCATTTCGTTCCGTCGACATTCGGTTCCGGAGCGACACGAACGGGGACTTAGAATTTTTTCGCTCGGGCTCCGGAGCGACACGATCGCTCCGTTATTCTACGTTCTCTCGGTCCACGGGCATCAGAGAGCAAAACAGCCTAATAGTTTTAGAGTGCCTCAACGATCAGGAATATGGATCTAACGTTCTCGTTTCGAACCGACGACTTTCGGTTCCGGAGCGACACGAACGCTCCATGATTCACGATTATCTCGACACAGGTAAGAGACAGAGGAGAACAAGTGTATGGTTTTAGAGAGCCACGAGCACCAGGAATAAGGATCTACCGTTGTCATTTCGTTCCGTCGACATTCGGTTCCGGAGCGACACGAACGGGGACTTAGAATTTTTTCGCTCGGGCTCCGGAGCGACACGAACGGGGACTTAGAATTTTTTCGCTCGGGCTCCGGAGCGACACGATCGCTCCGTTATTCTACGTTCTCTCGGTCCACGGGCATCAGAGAGCAAAACAGCCTAATAGTTTTAGAGTGCCTCGACGATCAGGAATATGAATCTAACGTTCTCGTTTCGAACCGACGACTTTCGGTTCCGGAGCGACACGAACGCTCCATGATTCTCGATTATCTCGACACAGGTAAGAGACAGAGGAGAACAAGTGTATGGTTTTAGAGAGCCACGAGCACCAGGAATAAGGATCTACCGTTGTCATTTCGTTCCGTCGACATTCGGTTCCGGAGCGACACGAACGGGGACTTAGAATTTTTTCGCTCGGGCTCCGGAGCGACACGAACGGGGACTTAGAATTTTTTCGCTCGGGCTCCGGAGCGACACGATCGCTCCGTTATTCTACGTTCTCTCGGTCCACGGGCATCAGAGAGCAAAACAGCCTAATAGTTTTGGAGTGCCTCAACGATCAGGAATATGGATCTAACGTTCTCGTTTCGAACTGACGACTTTCGGTTCCGGAGCGACACGAACGCTCCATGATTCTCGATTATCTCGACACAGGTAAGAGACAGAGGAGAACAAGTGTATGGTTTTAGAGAGCCACGAGCACCAGGAATAAGGATCTACCGTTGTCATTTCGTTCCGTCGACATTCGGTTCCGGAGCGACACGAACGGGGACTTAGAATTTTTTCGCTCGGGCTCCGGAGCGACACGATCGCTCCGTTATTCTACGTTCTCTCGGTCCACGGGCATCAGAGAGCAAAACAGCCTAATAGTTTTAGAGTGCCTCAACGATCAGGAATATGGATCTAACGTTCTCGTTTCGAACCGACGACTTTCGGTTCCGGAGCGACACGAACGCTCCATGATTCTCGATTATCTCGACACAGGTAAGAGACAGAGGAGAACAAGTGTATGGTTTTAGAGAGCCACGAGCACCAGGAATAAGGATCTACCGTTGTCATTTCGTTCCGTCGACATTCGGTTCCGGAGCGACACGAACGGGGACTTAGAATTTTTTCGCTCGGGCTCCGGAGCGACACGAACGGGGACTTAGAATTTTTTCGCTCGGGCTCCGGAGCGACACGATCGCTCCGTTATTCTACGTTCTCTCGGTCCACGGGCATCAGAGAGCAAAACAGCCTAATAGTTTTAGAGTGCCTCAACGATCAGGAATATGGATCTAACGTTCTCGTTTCGAACCGACGACTTTCGGTTCCGGAGCGACACGAACGCTCCATGATTCTCGATTATCTCGACACAGGTAAGAGACAGAGGAGAACAAGTGTATGGTTTTAGAGAGCCACGAGCACCAGGAATAAGGATCTACCGTTGTCATTTCGTTCCGTCGACATTCGGTTCCGGAGCGACACGAACGGGGACTTAGAATTTTTTCGCTCGGGCTCCGGAGCGACACGAACGGGGACTTAGAATTTTTTCGCTCGGGCTCCGGAGCGACACGATCGCTCCGTTATTCTGCGTTCTCTCGGTCCACGGGCATCAGAGAGCAAAACAGCCTAATAGTTTTAGAGTGCCTCGACGATCAGGAATATGGATCTAACGTTCTCGTTTCGAACCGACGACTTTCGGTTCCGGAGCGACACGAACGCTCCATGATTCTCGATTATCTCGACACAGGTAAGAGACAGAGGAGAACAAGTGTATGGTTTTAGAGAGCCACGAGCACCAGGAATAAGGATCTACCGTTGTCATTTCGTTCCGTCGACATTCGGTTCCGGAGCGACACGAACGGGGACTTAGAATTTTTTCGCTCGGGCTCCGGAGCGAGACGAACGGGGACTTAGAATTTTTTCGCTCGGGCTCCGGAGCGACACGATCGCTCCGTTATTCTACGTTCTCTCGGTCCACGGGCATCAGAGAGCAAAACAGCCTAATAGTTTTAGAGTGCCTCAACGATCAGGAATATGGATCTAACGTTCTCGTTTCGAACCGACGACTTTCGGTTCCGGAGCGACACGAACGCTCCATGATTCTCGATTATCTCGACACAGGTAAGAGACAGAGGAGAACAAGTGTATGGTTTTAGAGAGCCACGAGCACCAGGAATAAGGATCTACAGTTGTCATTTCGTTCCGTCGACATTCGGTTCCGGAGCGACACGAACGGGGACTTAGAATTTTTTCGCTCGGGCTCCGGAGCGACACGAACGGGGACTTAGAATTTTTTCGCTCGGGCTCCGGAGCGACACGATCGCTCCGTTATTCTACGTTCTCTCGGTCCACGGGCATCAGAGAGCAAAACAGCCTAATAGTTTTAGAGTGCCTCAACGATCAGGAATATGGATCTAACGTTCTCGTTTCGAACCGACGACTTTCGGTTCCGGAGCGACACGAACGCTCCATGATTCTCGATTATCTCGACACAGGTAAGAGACAGAGGAGAACAAGTGTATGGTTTTAGAGAGCCACGAGCACCAGGAATAAGGATCTACCGTTGTCATTTCGTTCCGTCGACATTCGGTTCCGGAGCGACACGAACGGGGACTTAGAATTTTTTCGCTCGGGCTCCGGAGCGACACGAACGGGGACTTAGAATTTTTTCGCTCGGGCTCCGGAGCGACACGATCGCTCCGTTATTCTACGTTCTCTCGGTCCACGGGCATCAGAGAGCAAAACAGCCTAATAGTTTTAGAGTGCCTCAACGATCAGGAATATGGATCTAACGTTCTCGTTTCGAACCGACGACTTTCGGTTCCGGAGCGACACGAACGCTCCATGATTCTCGATTATCACGACACAGGTAAGAGACAGAGGAGAACAAGTGTATGGTTTTAGAGAGCCACGAGCACCAGGAATAAGGATCTACCGTTGTCATTTCGTTCCGTCGACATTCGGTTCCGGAGCGACACGAACGGGGACTTAGAATTTTTTCGCTCGGGCTCCGGAGCGACACGAACGGGGACTTAGAATTTTTTCGCTCGTGCTCCGGAGCGACACGATCGCTCCGTTATTCTACGTTCTCTCGGTCCACGGGCATCAGAGAGCAAAACAGCCTAATAGTTTTAGAGTGCCTCAACGATCAGGAATATGGATCTAACGTTCTCGTTTCGATCCGACGACTTTCGGTTCCGGAGCGACACGAACGCTCCATGATTCTCGATTATCTCGACACAGGTAAGAGACAGAGGAGAACAAGTGTATGGTTTTAGAGAGCCACGAGCACCAGGAATAAGGATCTACCGTTGTCATTTCGTTCCGTCGACATTCGGTTCCGGAGCGACACGAACGGGGACTTAGAATTTTTTCGCTCGGGCTCCGGAGCGACACGAACGGGGACTTAGAATTTTTTCGCTCGGGCTCCGGAGCGACACGATCGCTCCGTTATTCTACGTTCTCTCGGTCCACGGGCATCAGAGAGCAAAACAGCCTAATAGTTTTGGAGTGCCTCAACGATCAGGAATATGGATCTAACGTTCTCGTTTCGAACCGACGACTTTCGGTTCCGGAGCGACACGAACGCTCCATGATTCTCGATTATCTCGACACAGGTAAGAGACAGAGGAGAACAAGTGTATGGTTTTAGAGAGCCACGAGCACCAGGAATAAGGATCTACCGTTGTCATTTCGTTCCGTCGACATTCGGTTCCGGAGCGACACGAACGGGGACTTAGAATTTTTTCGCTCGGGCTCCGGAGCGACACGAACGGGGACTTGGAATTTTTTCGCTCGGGCTCCGGAGCGACACGATCGCTCCGTTATTCTACGTTCTCTCGGTCCACGGGCATCAGAGAGCAAAACAGCCTAATAGTTTTAGAGTGCCTCAACGATCAGGAATATGGATCTAACGTTCTCGTTTCGATCCGACGACTTTCGGTTCCGGAGCGACACGAACGCTCCATGATTCTCGATTATCTCGACACAGGTAAGAGACAGAGGAGAACAAGTGTATGGTTTTAGAGAGCCACGAGCACCAGGAATAAGGATCTACCGTTGTCATTTCGTTCCGTCGACATTCGGTTCCGGAGCGACACGAACGGGGACTTAGAATTTTTTCGCTCGGGCTCCGGAGCGACACGAACGGGGACTTAGAATTTTTTCGCTCGGGCTCCGGAGCGACACGATCGCTCCGTTATTCTGCGTTCTCTCGGTCCACGGGCATCAGAGAGCAAAACAGCCTAATAGTTTTAGAGTGCCTCGACGATCAGGAATATGGATCTAACGTTCTCGTTTCGAACCGACGACTTTCGGTTCCGGAGCGACACGAACGCTCCATGATTCTCGATTATCTCGACACAGGTAAGAGACAGAGGAGAACAAGTGCATGGTTTTAGAGAGCCACGAGCACCAGGAATAAGGATCTACAGTTGTCATTTCGTTCCGTCGACATTCGGTTCCGGAGCGACACGAACGGGGACTTAGAATTTTTTCGCTCGGGCTCCGGAGCGACACGAACGGGGACTTAGAATTTTTTCGCTCGGGCTCCGGAGCGACACGATCGCTCCGTTATTCTACGTTCTCTCGGTCCACGGGCATCAGAGAGCAAAACAGCCTAATAGTTTTAGAGTGCCTCAACGATCAGGAATATGGATCTAACGTTCTCGTTTCGAACCGACGACTTTCGGTTCCGGAGCGACACGAACGCTCCATGATTCTCGATTATCTCGACACAGGTAAGAGACAGAGGAGAACAAGTGTATGGTTTTAGAGAGCCACGAGCACCAGGAATAAGGATCTACCGTTGTCATTTCGTTCCGTCGACATTCGGTTCCGGAGCGACACGAACGGGGACTTAGAATTTTTTCGCTCGGGCTCCGGAGCGACACGAACGGGGACTTAGAATTTTTTCGCTCGGGCTCCGGAGCGACACGATCGCTCCGTTATTCTACGTTCTCTCGGTCCACGGGCATCAGAGAGCAAAACAGCCTAATAGTTTTAGAGTGCCTCAACGATCAGGAATATGGATCTAACGTTCTCGTTTCGAACCGACGACTTTCGGTTCCGGAGCGACACGAACGCTCCATGATTCTCGATTATCTCGACACAGGTAAGAGACAGAGGAGAACAAGTGTATGGTTTTAGAGAGCCACGAGCACCAGGAATAAGGATCTACCGTTGTCATTTCGTTCCGTCGACATTCGGTTCCGGAGCGACACGAACGGGGACTTAGAATTTTTTCGCTCGGGCTCCGGAGCGACACGAACGGGGACTTAGAATTTTTTCGCTCGGGCTCCGGAGCGACACGATCGCTCCGTTATTCTACGTTCTCTCGGTCCACGGGCATCAGAGAGCAAAACAGCCTAATAGTTTTAGAGTGCCTCAACGATCAGGAATATGGATCTAACGTTCTCGTTTCGATCCGACGACTTTCGGTTCCGGAGCGACACGAACGCTCCATGATTCTCGATTATCTCGACACAGGTAAGAGACAGAGGAGAACATGTGTATGGTTTTAGAGAGCCACGAGCACCAGGAATAAGGATCTACCGTTGTCATTTCGTTCCGTCGACATTCGGTTCCGGAGCGACACGAACGGGGACTTAGAATTTTTTCGCTCGGGCTCCGGAGCGACACGAACGGGGACTTAGAATTTTTTCGCTCGGGCTCCGGAGCGACACGATCGCTCCGTTATTCTACGTTCTCTCGGTCCACGGGCATCAGAGAGCAAAACAGCCTAATAGTTTTAGAGTGCCTCAACGATCAGGAATATGGATCTAACGTTCTCGTTTCGAACCGACGACTTTCGGTTCCGGAGCGACACGAACGCTCCATGATTCTCGATTATCTCGACACAGGTAAGAGACAGAGGAGAACAAGTGTATGGTTTTAGAGAGCCACGAGCACCAGGAATAAGGATCTACCGTTGTCATTGCGTTCCGTCGACATTCGGTTCCGGAGCGACACGAACGGGGACTTAGAATTTTTTCGCTCGGGCTCCGGAGCGACACGAACGGGGACTTAGAATTTTTTCGCTCGGGCTCCGGAGCGACACGATCGCTCCGTTATTCTACGTTCTCTCGGTCCACGGGCATCAGAGAGCAAAACAGCCTAATAGTTTTAGAGTGCCTCAACGATCAGGAATATGGATCTAACGTTCTCGTTTCGAACCGACGACTTTCGGTTCCGGAGCGACACGAACGCTCCATGATTCTCGATTATCTCGACACAGGTAAGAGACAGAGGAGAACAAGTGTATGGTTTTAGAGAGCCACGAGCACCAGGAATAAGGATCTACCGTTGTCATTTCGTTCCGTCGACATTCGGTTCCGGAGCGACACGAACGGGGACTTAGAATTTTTTCGCTCGGGCTCCGGAGCGACACGAACGGGCACTTAGAATTTTTTCGCTCGGGCTCCGGAGCGACACGATCGCTCCGTTATTCTACGTTCTCTCGGTCCACGGGCATCAGAGAGCAAAACAGCCTAATAGTTTTAGAGTGCCTCAACGATCAGGAATATGGATCTAACGTTCTCGTTTCGATCCGACGACTTTCGGTTCCGGAGCGACACGAACGCTCCATGATTCTCGATTATCTCGACACAGGTAAGAGACAGAGGAGAACAAGTGTATGGTTTTAGAGAGCCACGAGCACCAGGAATAAGGATCTACCGTTGTCATTTCGTTCCGTCGACATTCGGTTCCGGAGCGACACGAACGGGGACTTAGAATTTTTTCGCTCGGGCTCCGGAGCGACACGAACGGGGACTTAGAATTTTTTCGCTCGGGCTCCGGAGCGACACGATCGCTCCGTTATTCTACGTTCTCTCGGTCCACGGGCATCAGAGAGCAAAACAGCCTAATAGTTTTAGAGTGCCTCAACGATCAGGAATATGGATCTAACGTTCTCGTTTCGAACCGACGACTTTCGGTTCCGGAGCGACACGAACGCTCCATGATTCTCGATTATCTCGACACAGGTAAGAGACAGAGGAGAACAAGTGTATGGTTTTAGAGAGCCACGAGCACCAGGAATAAGGATCTACCGTTGTCATTTCGTTCCGTCGACATTCGGTTCCGGAGCGACACGAACGGGGACTTAGAATTTTTTCGCTCGGGCTCCGGAGCGACACGAACGGGGACTTAGAATTTTTTCGCTCGGGCTCCGGAGCGACACGATCGCTCCGTTATTCTACGTTCTCTCGGTCCACGGGCATCAGAGAGCAAAACAGCCTAATAGTTTTAGAGTGCCTCAACGATCAGGAATATGGATCTAACGTTCTCGTTTCGAACCGACGACTTTCGGTTCCGGAGCGACACGAACGCTCCATGATTCTCGATTATCTCGACACAGGTAAGAGACAGAGGAGAACAAGTGTATGGTTTTAGAGAGCCACGAGCACCAGGAATAAGGATCTACCGTTGTCATTGCGTTCCGTCGACATTCGGTTCCGGAGCGACACGAACGGGGACTTAGAATTTTTTCGCTCGGGCTCCGGAGCGACACGAACGGGGACTTAGAATTTTTTCGCTCGGGCTCCGGAGCGACACGATCGCTCCATTATTCTACGTTCTCTCGGTCCACGGGCATCAGAGAGCAAAACAGCCTAATAGTTTTAGAGTGCCTCAACGATCAGGAATATGGATCTAACGTTCTCGTTTCGAACCGACGACTTTCGGTTCCGGAGCGACACGAACGCTCCATGATTCTCGATTATCTCGACACAGGTAAGAGACAGAGGAGAACAAGTGTATGGTTTTAGAGAGCCACGAGCACCAGGAATAAGGATCTACAGTTGTCATTTCGTTCCGTCGACATTCGGTTCCGGAGCGACACGAACGGGGACTTAGAATTTTTTCGCTCGGGCTCCGGAGCGACACGAACGGGGACTTAGAATTTTTTCGCTCGGGCTCCGGAGCGACACGATCGCTCCGTTATTCTACGTTCTCTCGGTCCACGGGCATCAGAGAGCAAAACAGCCTAATAGTTTTAGAGTGCCTCAACGATCAGGAATATGGATCTAACGTTCTCGTTTCGAACCGACGACTTTCGGTTCCGGAGCGACACGAACGCTCCATGATTCTCGATTATCTCGACACAGGTAAGAGACAGAGGAGAACAAGTGTATGGTTTTAGAGAGCCACGAGCACCAGGAATAAGGATCTACCGTTGTCATTTCGTTCCGTCGACATTCGGTTCCGGAGCGACACGAACGGGGACTTAGAATTTTTTCGCTCGGGCTCCGGAGCGACACGAACGGGGACTTAGAATTTTTTCGCTCGGGCTCCGGAGCGACACGATCGCTCCGTTATTCTACGTTCTCTCGGTCCACGGGCATCAGAGAGCAAAACAGCCTAATAGTTTTAGAGTGCCTCAACGATCAGGAATATGGATCTAACGTTCTCGTTTCGAACCGACGACTTTCGGTTCCGGAGCGACACGAACGCTCCATGATTCTCGATTATCTCGACACAGGTAAGAGACAGAGGAGAACAAGTGTATGGTTTTAGAGAGCCACGAGCACCAGGAATAAGGATCTACCGTTGTCATTTCGTTCCGTCGACATTCGGTTCCGGAGCGACACGAACGGGGACTTAGAATTTTTTCGCTCGGGCTCCGGAGCGACACGAACGGGCACTTAGAATTTTTTCGCTCGGGCTCCGGAGCGACACGATCGCTCCGTTATTCTACGTTCTCTCGGTCCACGGGCATCAGAGAGCAAAACAGCCTAATAGTTTTAGAGTGCCTCAACGATCAGGAATATGGATCTAACGTTCTCGTTTCGATCCGACGACTTTCGGTTCCGGAGCGACACGAACGCTCCATGATTCTCGATTATCTCGACACAGGTAAGAGACAGAGGAGAACAAGTGTATGGTTTTAGAGAGCCACGAGCACCAGGAATAAGGATCTACCGTTGTCATTTCGTTCCGTCGACATTCGGTTCCGGAGCGACACGAACGGGGACTTAGAATTTTTTCGCTCGGGCTCCGGAGCGACACGAACGGGGACTTAGAATTTTTTCGCTCGGGCTCCGGAGCGACACGATCGCTCCGTTATTCTACGTTCTCTCGGTCCACGGGCATCAGAGAGCAAAACAGCCTAATAGTTTTAGAGTGCCTCAACGATCAGGAATATGGATCTAACGTTCTCGTTTCGAACCGACGACTTTCGGTTCCGGAGCGACACGAACGCTCCATGATTCTCGATTATCTCGACACAGGTAAGAGACAGAGGAGAACAAGTGTATGGTTTTAGAGAGCCACGAGCACCAGGAATAAGGATCTACCGTTGTCATTGCGTTCCGTCGACATTCGGTTCCGGAGCGACACGAACGGGGACTTAGAATTTTTTCGCTCGGGCTCCGGAGCGACACGAACGGGGACTTAGAATTTTTTCGCTCGGGCTCCGGAGCGACACGATCGCTCCGTTATTCTACGTTCTCTCGGTCCACGGGCATCAGAGAGCAAAACAGCCTAATAGTTTTAGAGTGCCTCAACGATCAGGAATATGGATCTAACGTTCTCGTTTCGAACCGACGACTTTCGGTTCCGGAGCGACACGAACGCTCCATGATTCTCGATTATCTCGACACAGGTAAGAGACAGAGGAGAACAAGTGTATGGTTTTAGAGAGCCACGAGCACCAGGAATAAGGATCTACAGTTGTCATTTCGTTCCGTCGACATTCGGTTCCGGAGCGACACGAACGGGGACTTAGAATTTTTTCGCTCGGGCTCCGGAGCGACACGAACGGGGACTTAGAATTTTTTCGCTCGGGCTCCGGAGCGACACGATCGCTCCGTTATTCTACGTTCTCTCGGTCCACGGGCATCAGAGAGCAAAACAGCCTAATAGTTTTAGAGTGCCTCAACGATCAGGAATATGGATCTAACGTTCTCGTTTCGAACCGACGACTTTCGGTTCCGGAGCGACACGAACGCTCCATGATTCTCGATTATCTCGACACAGGTAAGAGACAGAGGAGAACAAGTGTATGGTTTTAGAGAGCCACGAGCACCAGGAATAAGGATCTACCGTTGTCATTTCGTTCCGTCGACATTCGGTTCCGGAGCGACACGAACGGGGACTTAGAATTTTTTCGCTCGGGCTCCGGAGCGACACGAACGGGGACTTAGAATTTTTTCGCTCGGGCTCCGGAGCGACACGATCGCTCCGTTATTCTACGTTCTCTCGGTCCACGGGCATCAGAGAGCAAAACAGCCTAATAGTTTTAGAGTGCCTCAACGATCAGGAATATGGATCTAACGTTCTCGTTTCGAACCGACGACTTTCGGTTCCGGAGCGACACGAACGCTCCATGATTCTCGATTATCTCGACACAGGTAAGAGACAGAGGAGAACAAGTGTATGGTTTTAGAGAGCCACGAGCACCAGGAATAAGGATCTACAGTTGTCATTTCGTTCCGTCGACATTCGGTTCCGGAGCGACACGAACGGGGACTTAGAATTTTTTCGCTCGGGCTCCGGAGCGACACGATCGCTCCGTTATTCTACGTTCTCTCGGTCCACGGGCATCAGAGAGCAAAACAGCCTAATAGTTTTAGAGTGCCTCAACGATCAGGAATATGGATCTAACGTTCTCGTTTCGAACCGACGACTTTCGTTTCCGGAGCGACACGAACGCTCCATGATTCTCGATTAGCTCGACACAGGTAAGAGACAGAGGAGAACAAGTGTATGGTTTTAGAGAGCCACGAGCACCAGGAATAAGGATCTACCGTTGTCATTTCGTTCCGTCGACATTCGGTTCCGGAGCGACACGAACGGGGACTTAGAATTTTTTCGCTCGGGCTCCGGAGCGACACGAACGGGGACTTAGAATTTTTTCGCTCGGGCTCCGGAGCGACACGATCGCTCCGTTATTCTACGTTCTCTCGGTCCACGGGCATCAGAGAGCAAAACAGCCTAATAGTTTTAGAGTGCCTCGACGATCAGGAATATGAATCTAACGTTCTCGTTTCGAACCGACGACTTTCGGTTCCGGAGCGACACGAACGCTCCATGATTCTCGATTATCTCGACACAGGTAAGAGACAGAGGAGAACAAGTGTATGGTTTTAGAGAGCCACGAGCACCAGGAATAAGGATCTACCGTTGTCATTTCGTTCCGTCGACATTCGGTTCCGGAGCGACACGAACGGGGACTTAGAATTTTTTCGCTCGGGCTCCGGAGCGACACGAACGGGGACTTAGAATTTTTTCGCTCGGGCTCCGGAGCGACACGATCGCTCCGTTATTCTACGTTCTCTCGGTCCACGGGCATCAGAGAGCAAAACAGCCTAATAGTTTTAGAGTGCCTCAACGATCAGGAATATGGATCTAACGTTCTCGTTTCGAACCGACGACTTTCGGTTCCGGAGCGACACGAACGCTCCATGATTCTCGATTATCTCGACACAGGTAAGAGACAGAGGAGAACAAGTGTATGGTTTTAGAGAGCCACGAGCACCAGGAATAAGGATCTACAGTTGTCATTTCGTTCCGTCGACATTCGGTTCCGGAGCGACACGAACGGGGACTTAGAATTTTTTCGCTCGGGCTCCGGAGCGACACGAACGGGGACTTAGAATTTTTTCGCTCGGGCTCCGGAGCGACACGATCGCTCCGTTATTCTACGTTCTCTCGGTCCACGGGCATCAGAGAGCAAAACAGCCTAATAGTTTTAGAGTGCCTCAACGATCAGGAATATGGATCTAACGTTCTCGTTTCGAACCGACGACTTTCGGTTCCGGAGCGACACGAACGCTCCATGATTCTCGATTATCTCGACACAGGTAAGAGACAGAGGAGAACAAGTGTATGGTTTTAGAGAGCCACGAGCACCAGGAATAAGGATCTACCGTTGTCATTTCGTTCCGTCGACATTCGGTTCCGGAGCGACACGAACGGGGACTTAGAATTTTTTCGCTCGGGCTCCGGAGCGACACGAACGGGGACTTAGAATTTTTTCGCTCGGGCTCCGGAGCGACACGATCGCTCCGTTATTCTACGTTCTCTCGGTCCACGGGCATCAGAGAGCAAAACAGCCTAATAGTTTTAGAGTGCCTCAACGATCAGGAATATGGATCTAACGTTCTCGTTTCGAACCGACGACTTTCGGTTCCGGAGCGACACGAACGCTCCATGATTCTCGATTATCTCGACACAGGTAAGAGACAGAGGAGAACAAGTGTATGGTTTTAGAGAGCCACGAGCACCAGGAATAAGGATCTACCGTTGTCATTTCGTTCCGTCGACATTCGGTTCCGGAGCGACACGAACGGGGACTTAGAATTTTTTCGCTCGGGCTCCGGAGCGACACGATCGCTCCGTTATTCTACGTTCTCTCGGTCCACGGGCATCAGAGAGCAAAACAGCCTAATAGTTTTAGAGTGCCTCAACGATCAGGAATATGGATCTAACGTTCTCGTTTCGATCCGACGACTTTCGGTTCCGGAGCGACACGAACGCTCCATGATTCTCGATTATCTCGACACAGGTAAGAGACAGAGGAGAACAAGTGTATGGTTTTAGAGAGCCACGAGCACCAGGAATAAGGATCTACCGTTGTCATTTCGTTCCGTCGACATTCGGTTCCGGAGCGACACGAACGGGGACTTAGAATTTTTTCGCTCGGGCTCCGGAGCGACACGAACGGGGACTTAGAATTTTTTCGCTCGGGCTCCGGAGCGACACGATCGCTCCGTTATTCTACGTTCTCTCGGTCCACGGGCATCAGAGAGCAAAACAGCCTAATAGTTTTAGAGTGCCTCAACGATCAGGAATATGGATCTAACGTTCTCGTTTCGAACCGACGACTTTCGGTTCCGGAGCGACACGAACGCTCCATGATTCTCGATTATCTCGACACAGGTAAGAGACAGAGGAGAACAAGTGTATGGTTTTAGAGAGCCACGAGCACCAGGAATAAGGATCTACCGTTGTCATTTCGTTCCGTCGACATTCGGTTCCGGAGCGACACGAAAGGGGACTTAGAATTTTTTCGCTCGGGCTCCGGAGCGACACGATCGCTCCGTTATTCTGCGTTCTCTCGGTCCACGGGCATCAGAGAGCAAAACAGCCTAATAGTTTTAGAGTGCCTCGACGATCAGGAATATGGATCTAACGTTCTCGTTTCGAACCGACGACTTTCGGTTCCGGAGCGACACGAACGCTCCATGATTCTCGATTATCTCGACACAGGTAAGAGACAGAGGAGAACAAGTGTATGGTTTTAGAGAGCCACGAGCACCAGGAATAAGGATCTACCGTTGTCATTTCGTTCCGTCGACATTCGGTTCCGGAGCGACACGAACGGGGACTTAGAATTTTTTCGCTCGGGCTCCGGAGCGACACGAACGGGGACTTAGAATTTTTTCGCTCGGGCTCCGGAGCGACACGATCGCTCCGTTATTCTACGTTCTCTCGGTCCACGGGCATCAGAGAGCAAAACAGCCTAATAGTTTTAGAGTGCCTCAACGATCAGGAATATGGATCTAACGTTCTCGTTTCGAACCGACGACTTTCGGTTCCGGAGCGACACGAACGCTCCATGATTCTCGATTATCTCGACACAGGTAAGAGACAGAGGAGAACAAGTGTATGGTTTTAGAGAGCCACGAGCACCAGGAATAAGGATCTACAGTTGTCATTTCGTTCCGTCGACATTCGGTTCCGGAGCGACACGAACGGGGACTTAGAATTTTTTCGCTCGGGCTCCGGAGCGACACGAACGGGGACTTAGAATTTTTTCGCTCGGGCTCCGGAGCGACACGATCGCTCCGTTATTCTACGTTCTCTCGGTCCACGGGCATCAGAGAGCAAAACAGCCTAATAGTTTTAGAGTGCCTCAACGATCAGGAATATGGATCTAACGTTCTCGTTTCGAACCGACGACTTTCGGTTCCGGAGCGACACGAACGCTCCATGATTCTCGATTATCTCGACACAGGTAAGAGACAGAGGAGAACAAGTGTATGGTTTTAGAGAGCCACGAGCACCAGGAATAAGGATCTACCGTTGTCATTTCGTTCCGTCGACATTCGGTTCCGGAGCGACACGAACGGGGACTTAGAATTTTTTCGCTCGGGCTCCGGAGCGACACGAACGGGGACTTAGAATTTTTTCGCTCGGGCTCCGGAGCGACACGATCGCTCCGTTATTCTACGTTCTCTCGGTCCACGGGCATCAGAGAGCAAAACAGCCTAATAGTTTTAGAGTGCCTCAACGATCAGGAATATGGATCTAACGTTCTCGTTTCGAACCGACGACTTTCGTTTCCGGAGCGACACGAACGCTCCATGATTCTCGATTAGCTCGACACAGGTAAGAGACAGAGGAGAACAAGTGTATGGTTTTAGAGAGCCACGAGCACCAGGAATAAGGATCTACCGTTGTCATTTCGTTCCGTCGACATTCGGTTCCGGAGCGACACGAACGGGGACTTAGAATTTTTTCGCTCGGGCTCCGGAGCGACACGAACGGGGACTTAGAATTTTTTCGCTCGGGCTCCGGAGCGACACGATCGCTCCGTTATTCTGCGTTCTCTCGGTCCACGGGCATCAGAGAGCAAAACAGCCTAATAGTTTTAGAGTGCCTCGACGATCAGGAATATGGATCTAACGTTCTCGTTTCGACCCGACGACTTTCGGTTCCGGAGCGACACGAACGCTCCATGATTCTCGATTATCTCGACACAGGTAAGAGACAGAGGAGAACAAGTGTATGGTTTTAGAGAGCCACGAGCACCAGGAATAAGGATCTACCGTTGTCATTTCGTTCCGTCGACATTCGGTTCCGGAGCGACACGAACGGGGACTTAGAATTTTTTCGCTCGGGCTCCGGAGCGACACGAACGGGGACTTAGAATTTTTTCGCTCGGGCTCCGGAGCGACACGATCGCTCCGTTATTCTACGTTCTCTCGGTCCACGGGCATCAGAGAGCAAAACAGCCTAATAGCTTTAGAGTGCCTCAACGATCAGGAATATGGATCTAACGTTCTCGTTTCGAACCGACGACTTTCGGTTCCGGAGCGACACGAACGCTCCATGATTCTCGATTATCTCGACACAGGTAAGGGACAGAGGAGAACAAGTGTATGGTTTTAGAGAGCCACGAGCACCAGGAATAAGGATCTACCGTTGTCATTTCGTTCCGTCGGCATTCGGTTCCGGAGCGACACGAACGGGGACTTAGAATTTTTTCGCTCGGGCTCCGGAGCGACACGAACGGGGACTTAGAATTTTTTCGCTCGGGCTCCGGAGCGACACGATCGCTCCGTTATTCTACGTTCTCTCGGTCCACGGGCATCAGAGAGCAAAACAGCCTAATAGTTTTAGAGTGCCTCGACGATCAGGAATATGGATCTAACGTTCTCGTTTCGAACCGACGACTTTCGGTTCCGGAGCGACACGAACGCTCCATGATTCTCGATTATCTCGACACAGGTAAGAGACAGAGGAGAACAAGTGTATGGTTTTAGAGAGCCACGAGCACCAGGAATAAGGATCTACCGTTGTCATTTCGTTCCGTCGACATTCGGTTCCGGAGCGACACGAACGGGGACTTAGAATTTTTTCGCTCGGGCTCCGGAGCGACACGAACGGGGACTTAGAATTTTTTCGCTCGGGCTCCGGAGCGACACGATCGCTCCGTTATTCTACGTTCTCTCGGTCCACGGGCATCAGAGAGCAAAACTGCCTAATAGTTTTGGAGTGCCTCAACGATCAGGAATATGGATCTAACGTTCTCGTTTCGAACCGACGACTTTCGGTTCCGGAGCGACACGAACGCTCCATGATTCTCGATTATCTCGACACAGGTAAGAGACAGAGGAGAACAAGTGTATGGTTTTAGAGAGCCACGAGCACCAGGAATAAGGATCTACCGTTGTCATTTCGTTCCGTCGGCATTCGGTTCCGGAGCGACACGAACGGGGACTTAGAATTTTTTCGCTCGGGCTCCGGAGCGACACGAACGGGGACTTAGAATTTTTTCGCTCGGGCTCCGGAGCGACACGATCGCTCCGTTATTCTACGTTCTCTCGGTCCACGGGCATCAGAGAGCAAAACAGCCTAATAGTTTTAGAGTGCCTCAACGATCAGGAATATGGATCTAACGTTCTCGTTTCGAACCGACGACTTTCGGTTCCGGAGCGACACGAACGCTCCATGATTCTCGATTATCTCGACACAGGTAAGAGACAGAGGAGAACAAGTGTATGGTTTTAGAGAGCCACGAGCACCAGGAATAAGGATCTACCGTTGTCATTTCGTTCCGTCGACATTCGGTTCCGGAGCGACACGAACGGGGACTTAGAATTTTTTCGCTCGGTCTCCGGAGCGACACGAACGGGGACTTAGAATTTTTTCGCTCGGGCTCCGGAGCGACACGATCGCTCCGTTATTCTACGTTCTCTCGGTCCACGGGCATCAGAGAGCAAAACAGCCTAATAGTTTTAGAGTGCCTCAACGATCAGGAATATGGATCTAACGTTCTCGTTTCGAACCGACGACTTTCGGTTCCGGAGCGACACGAACGCTCCATGATTCTCGATTATCTCGACACAGGTAAGAGACAGAGGAGAACAAGTGTATGGTTTTAGAGAGCCACGAGCACCAGGAATAAGGATCTACCGTTGTCATTTCGTTCCGTCGACATTCGGTTCCGGAGCGACACGAACGGGGACTTAGAATTTTTTCGCTCGGGCTCCGGAGCGACACGATCGCTCCGTTATTCTACGTTCTCTCGGTCCACGGGCATCAGAGAGCAAAACAGCCTAATAGTTTTAGAGTGCCTCGACGATCAGGAATATGGATCTAACGTTCTCGTTTCGAACCGACGACTTTCGTTTCCGGAGCGACACGAACGCTCCATGATTCTCGATTATCTCGACACAGGTAAGAGACAGAGGAGAACAAGTGTATGGTTTTAGAGAGCCACGAGCACCAGGAATAAGGATCTACCGTTGTCATTTCGTTCCGTCGACATTCGGTTCCGGAGCGACACGAACGGGGACTTAGAATTTTTTCGCTCGGGCTCCGGAGCGACACGAACGGGGACTTAGAATTTTTTCGCTCGGGCTCCGGAGCGACACGATCGCTCCGTTATTCTACGTTCTCTCGGTCCACGGGCATCAGAGAGCAAAACAGCCTAATAGTTTTAGAGTGCCTCAACGATCAGGAATATGGATCTAACGTTCTCGTTTCGAACCGACGACTTTCGGTTCCGGAGCGACACGAACGCTCCATGATTCTCGATTATCTCGACACAGGTAAGAGACAGAGGAGAACAAGTGTATGGTTTTAGAGAGCCACGAGCACCAGGAATAAGGATCTACCGTTGTCATTTCGTTCCGTCGACATTCGGTTCCGGAGCGACACGAACGGGGACTTAGAATTTTTTCGCTCGGGCTCCGGAGCGACACGAACGGGGACTTAGAATTTTTTCGCTCGGGCTCCGGAGCGACACGATCGCTCCGTTATTCTACGTTCTCTCGGTCCACGGGCATCAGAGAGCAAAACAGCCTAATAGTTTTAGAGTGCCTCAACGATCAGGAATATGGATCTAACGTTCTCGTTTCGAACCGACGACTTTCGGTTCCGGAGCGACACGAACGCTCCATGATTCTCGATTATCTCGACACAGGTAAGAGACAGAGGAGAACAAGTGTATGGTTTTAGAGAGCCACGAGCACCAGGAATAAGGATCTACCGTTGTCATTTCGTTCCGTCGACATTCGGTTCCGGAGCGACACGAACGGGGACTTAGAATTTTTTCGCTCGGGCTCCGGAGCGACACGAACGGGGACTTAGAATTTTTTCGCTCGGGCTCCGGAGCGACACGATCGCTCCGTTATTCTACGTTCTCTCGGTCCACGGGCATCAGAGAGCAAAACAGCCTAATAGTTTTAGAGTGCCTCAACGATCAGGAATATGGATCTAACGTTCTCGTTTCGATCCGACGACTTTCGGTTCCGGAGCGACACGAACGCTCCATGATTCTCGATTATCTCGACACAGGTAAGAGACAGAGGAGAACAAGTGTATGGTTTTAGAGAGCCACGAGCACCAGGAATAAGGATCTACCGTTGTCATTTCGTTCCGTCGACATTCGGTTCCGGAGCGACACGAACGGGGACTTAGAATTTTTTCGCTCGGGCTCCGGAGCGACACGAACGGGGACTTAGAATTTTTTCGCTCGGGCTCCGGAGCGACACGATCGCTCCGTTATTCTACGTTCTCTCGGTCCACGGGCATCAGAGAGCAAAACAGCCTAATAGTTTTAGAGTGCCTCGACGATCAGGAATATGGATCTAACGTTCTCGTTTCGAACCGACGACTTTCGGTTCCGGAGCGACACGAACGCTCCATGATTCTCGATTATCTCGACACAGGTAAGAGACAGAGGAGAACAAGTGTATGGTTTTAGAGAGCCACGAGCACCAGGAATAAGGATCTACCGTTGTCATTTCGTTCCGTCGGCATTCGGTTCCGGAGCGACACGAACGGGGACTTAGAATTTTTTCGCTCGGGCTCCGGAGCGACACGAACGGGGACTTAGAATTTTTTCGCTCGGGCTCCGGAGCGACACGATCGCTCCGTTATTCTACGTTCTCTCGGTCCACGGGCATCAGAGAGCAAAACAGCCTAATAGTTTTAGAGTGCCTCAACGATCAGGAATATGGATCTAACGTTCTCGTTTCGAACCGACGACTTTCGGTTCCGGAGCGACACGAACGCTCCATGATTCTCGATTATCTCGACACAGGTAAGAGACAGAGGAGAACAAGTGTATGGTTTTAGAGAGCCACGAGCACCAGGAATAAGGATCTACCGTTGTCATTTCGTTCCGTCGACATTCGGTTCCGGAGCGACACGAACGGGGACTTAGAATTTTTTCGCTCGGGCTCCGGAGCGACACGAACGGGGACTTAGAATTTTTTCGCTCGGGCTCCGGAGCGACACGATCGCTCCGTTATTCTACGTTCTCTCGGTCCACGGGCATCAGAGAGCAAAACAGCCTAATAGTTTTAGAGTGCCTCAACGATCAGGAATATGGATCTAACGTTCTCGTTTCGAACCGACGACTTTCGGTTCCGGAGCGACACGAACGCTCCATGATTCTCGATTATCTCGACACAGGTAAGAGACAGAGGAGAACAAGTGTATGGTTTTAGAGAGCCACGAGCACCAGGAATAAGGATCTACCGTTGTCATTTCGTTCCGTCGACATTCGGTTCCGGAGCGACACGAACGGGGACTTAGAATTTTTTCGCTCGGGCTCCGGAGCGACACGAACGGGGACTTAGAATTTTTTCGCTCGGGCTCCGGAGCGACACGATCGCTCCGTTATTCTACGTTCTCTCGGTCCACGGGCATCAGAGAGCAAAACAGCCTAATAGTTTTAGAGTGCCTCAACGATCAGGAATATGGATCTAACGTTCTCGTTTCGAACCGACGACTTTCGGTTCCGGAGCGACACGAACGCTCCATGATTCTCGATTATCTCGACACAGGTAAGAGACAGAGGAGAACAAGTGTATGGTTTTAGAGAGCCACGAGCACCAGGAATAAGGATCTACCGTTGTCATTGCGTTCCGTCGACATTCGGTTCCGGAGCGACACGAACGGGGACTTAGAATTTTTTCGCTCGGGCTCCGGAGCGACACGAACGGGGACTTAGAATTTTTTCGCTCGGGCTCCGGAGCGACACGATCGCTCCGTTATTCTACGTTCTCTCGGTCCACGGGCATCAGAGAGCAAAACAGCCTAATAGTTTTAGAGTGCCTCAACGATCAGGAATATGGATCTAACGTTCTCGTTTCGAACCGACGACTTTCGTTTCCGGAGCGACACGAACGCTCCATGATTCTCGATTAGCTCGACACAGGTAAGAGACAGAGGAGAACAAGTGTATGGTTTTAGAGAGCCACGAGCACCAGGAATAAGGATCTACCGTTGTCATTTCGTTCCGTCGACATTCGGTTCCGGAGCGACACGAACGGGGACTTAGAATTTTTTCGCTCGGGCTCCGGAGCGACACGAACGGGGACTTAGAATTTTTTCGCTCGGGCTCCGGAGCGACACGATCGCTCCGTTATTCTGCGTTCTCTCGGTCCACGGGCATCAGAGAGCAAAACAGCCTAATAGTTTTAGAGTGCCTCGACGATCAGGAATATGGATCTAACGTTCTCGTTTCGACCCGACGACTTTCGGTTCCGGAGCGACACGAACGCTCCATGATTCTCGATTATCTCGACACAGGTAAGAGACAGAGGAGAACAAGTGTATGGTTTTAGAGAGCCACGAGCACCAGGAATAAGGATCTACCGTTGTCATTTCGTTCCGTCGACATTCGGTTCCGGAGCGACACGAACGGGGACTTAGAATTTTTTCGCTCGGGCTCCGGAGCGACACGAACGGGGACTTAGAATTTTTTCGCTCGGGCTCCGGAGCGACACGATCGCTCCGTTATTCTACGTTCTCTCGGTCCACGGGCATCAGAGAGCAAAACAGCCTAATAGCTTTAGAGTGCCTCAACGATCAGGAATATGGATCTAACGTTCTCGTTTCGAACCGACGACTTTCGGTTCCGGAGCGACACGAACGCTCCATGATTCTCGATTATCTCGACACAGGTAAGGGACAGAGGAGAACAAGTGTATGGTTTTAGAGAGCCACGAGCACCAGGAATAAGGATCTACCGTTGTCATTTCGTTCCGTCGGCATTCGGTTCCGGAGCGACACGAACGGGGACTTAGAATTTTTTCGCTCGGGCTCCGGAGCGACACGAACGGGGACTTAGAATTTTTTCGCTCGGGCTCCGGAGCGACACGATCGCTCCGTTATTCTACGTTCTCTCGGTCCACGGGCATCAGAGAGCAAAACAGCCTAATAGTTTTAGAGTGCCTCGACGATCAGGAATATGGATCTAACGTTCTCGTTTCGAACCGACGACTTTCGGTTCCGGAGCGACACGAACGCTCCATGATTCTCGATTATCTCGACACAGGTAAGAGACAGAGGAGAACAAGTGTATGGTTTTAGAGAGCCACGAGCACCAGGAATAAGGATCTACCGTTGTCATTTCGTTCCGTCGACATTCGGTTCCGGAGCGACACGAACGGGGCTTAGAATTTTTTCGCTCGGGCTCCGGAGCGACACGAACGGGGACTTAGAATTTTTTCGCTCGGGCTCCGGAGCGACACGATCGCTCCGTTATTCTACGTTCTCTCGGTCCACGGGCATCAGAGAGCAAAACAGCCTAATAGTTTTAGAGTGCCTCGACGATCAGGAATATGGATCTAACGTTCTCGTTTCGAACCGACGACTTTCGGTTCCGGAGCGACACGAACGCTCCATGATTCTCGATTATCTCGACACAGGTAAGAGACAGAGGAGAACAAGTGTATGGTTTTAGAGAGCCACGAGCACCAGGAATAAGGATCTACCGTTGTCATTTCGTTCCGTCGACATTCGGTTCCGGAGCGACACGAACGGGGCTTAGAATTTTTTCGCTCGGGCTCCGGAGCGACACGAACGGGGACTTAGAATTTTTTCGCTCGGGCTCCGGAGCGACACGATCGCTCCGTTATTCTACGTTCTCTCGGTCCACGGGCATCAGAGAGCAAAACAGCCTAATAGTTTTGGAGTGCCTCAACGATCAGGAATATGGATCTAACGTTCTCGTTTCGAACCGACGACTTTCGGTTCCGGAGCGACACGAACGCTCCATGATTCTCGATTATCTCGACACAGGTAAGAGACAGAGGAGAACAAGTGTATGGTTTTAGAGAGCCACGAGCACCAGGAATAAGGATCTACCGTTGTCATTTCGTTCCGTCGGCATTCGGTTCCGGAGCGACACGAACGGGGACTTAGAATTTTTTCGCTCGGGCTCCGGAGCGACACGAACGGGGACTTAGAATTTTTTCGCTCGGGCTCCGGAGCGACACGATCGCTCCGTTATTCTACGTTCTCTCGGTCCACGGGCATCAGAGAGCAAAACAGCCTAATAGTTTTAGAGTGCCTCAACGATCAGGAATATGGATCTAACGTTCTCGTTTCGAACCGACGACTTTCGGTTCCGGAGCGACACGAACGCTCCATGATTCTCGATTATCTCGACACAGGTAAGAGACAGAGGAGAACAAGTGTATGGTTTTAGAGAGCCACGAGCACCAGGAATAAGGATCTACCGTTGTCATTTCGTTCCGTCGACATTCGGTTCCGGAGCGACACGAACGGGGACTTAGAATTTTTTCGCTCGGTCTCCGGAGCGACACGAACGGGGACTTAGAATTTTTTCGCTCGGGCTCCGGAGCGACACGATCGCTCCGTTATTCTACGTTCTCTCGGTCCACGGGCATCAGAGAGCAAAACAGCCTAATAGTTTTAGAGTGCCTCAACGATCAGGAATATGGATCTAACGTTCTCGTTTCGAACCGACGACTTTCGGTTCCGGAGCGACACGAACGCTCCATGATTCTCGATTATCTCGACACAGGTAAGAGACAGAGGAGAACAAGTGTATGGTTTTAGAGAGCCACGAGCACCAGGAATAAGGATCTACCGTTGTCATTTCGTTCCGTCGACATTCGGTTCCGGAGCGACACGAACGGGGACTTAGAATTTTTTCGCTCGGGCTCCGGAGCGACACGATCGCTCCGTTATTCTACGTTCTCTCGGTCCACGGGCATCAGAGAGCAAAACAGCCTAATAGTTTTAGAGTGCCTCAACGATCAGGAATATGGATCTAACGTTCTCGTTTCGAACCGACGACTTTCGGTTCCGGAGCGACACGAACGCTCCATGATTCTCGATTATCTCGACACAGGTAAGAGACAGAGGAGAACAAGTGTATGGTTTTAGAGAGCCACGAGCACCAGGAATAAGGATCTACCGTTGTCATTTCGTTCCGTCGACATTCGGTTCCGGAGCGACACGAACGGGGACTTAGAATTTTTTCGCTCGGGCTCCGGAGCGACACGAACGGGGACTTAGAATTTTTTCGCTCGGGCTCCGGAGCGACACGATCGCTCCGTTATTCTACGTTCTCTCGGTCCACGGGCATCAGAGAGCAAAACAGCCTAATAGTTTTAGAGTGCCTCAACGATCAGGAATATGGATCTAACGTTCTCGTTTCGATCCGACGACTTTCGGTTCCGGAGCGACACGAACGCTCCATGATTCTCGATTATCTCGACACAGGTAAGAGACAGAGGAGAACAAGTGTATGGTTTTAGAGAGCCACGAGCACCAGGAATAAGGATCTACCGTTGTCATTTCGTTCCGTCGACATTCGGTTCCGGAGCGACACGAACGGGGACTTAGAACTTTTTCGCTCGGGCTCCGGAGCGACACGAACGGGGACTTAGAATTTTTTCGCTCGGGCTCCGGAGCGACACGATCGCTCCGTTATTCTACGTTCTCTCGGTCCACGGGCATCAGAGAGCAAAACTGCCTAATAGTTTTAGAGTGCCTCAACGATCAGGAATATGGATCTAACGTTCTCGTTTCGAACCGACGACTTTCGGTTCCGGAGCGACACGAACGCTCCATGATTCTCGATTATCTCGACACAGGTAAGAGACAGAGGAGAACAAGTGTATGGTTTTAGAGAGCCACGAGCACCAGGAATAAGGATCTACCGTTGTCATTTCGTTCCGTCGACATTCGGTTCCGGAGCGACACGAACGGGTACTTAGAATTTTTTCGCTCGGGCTCCGGAGCGACACGAACGGGGACTTAGAATTTTTTCGCTCGGGCTCCGGAGCGACACGATCGCTCCGTTATTCTACGTTCTCTCGGTCCACGGGCATCAGAGAGCAAAACAGCCTAATAGTTTTAGAGTGCCTCAACGATCAGGAATATGGATCTAACGTTCTCGTTTCGAACCGACGACTTTCGTTTCCGGAGCGACACGAACGCTCCATGCTTCTCGATTAGCTCGACACAGGTAAGAGACAGAGGAGAACAAGTGTATGGTTTTAGAGAGCCACGAGCACCAGGAATAAGGATCTACCGTTGTCATTTCGTTCCGTCGACATTCGGTTCCGGAGCGACACGAACGGGGACTTAGAATTTTTTCGCTCGGGCTCCGGAGCGACACGAACGGGGACTTAGAATTTTTTCGCTCGGGCTCCGGAGCGACACGATCGCTCCGTTATTCTGCGTTCTCTCGGTCCACGGGCATCAGAGAGCAAAACAGCCTAATAGTTTTAGAGTGCCTCGACGATCAGGAATATGGATGTAACGTTCTCGTTTCGAACCGACGACTTTCGGTTCCGGAGCGACACGAACGCTCCATGATTCTCGATTATCTCGACACAGGTAAGAGACAGAGGAGAACAAGTGTATGGTTTTAGAGAGCCACGAGCACCAGGAATAAGGATCTACCGTTGTCATTTCGTTCCGTCGACATTCGGTTCCGGAGCGACACGAACGGGGACTTAGAATTTTTTCGCTCGGGCTCCGGAGCGACACGAACGGGGACTTAGAATTTTTTCGCTCGGGCTCCGGAGCGACACGATCGCTCCGTTATTCTGCGTTCTCTCGGTCCACGGGCATCAGAGAGCAAAACAGCCTAATAGTTTTAGAGTGCCCCGACGATCAGGAATATGGATCTAACGTTCTCGTTTCGAACCGACGACTTTCGGTTCCGGAGCGACACGAACGCTCCATGATTCTCGATTATCTCGACACAGGTAAGAGACAGAGGAGAACAAGTGTATGGTTTTAGAGAGCCACGAGCACCAGGAATAAGGATCTACCGTTGTCATTTCGTTCCGTCGACATTCGGTTCCGGAGCGACACGAACGGGGCTTAGAATTTTTTCGCTCGGGCTCCGGAGCGACACGAACGGGGACTTAGAATTTTTTCGCTCGGGCTCCGGAGCGACACGATCGCTCCGTTATTCTACGTTCTCTCGGTCCACGGGCATCAGAGAGCAAAACAGCCTAATAGTTTTAGAGTGCCTCAACGATCAGGAATATGGATCTAACGTTCTCGTTTCGATCCGACGACTTTCGGTTCCGGAGCGACACGAACGCTCCATGATTCTCGATTATCTCGACACAGGTAAGAGACAGAGGAGAACAAGTGTATGGTTTTAGAGAGCCACGAGCACCAGGAATAAGGATCTACCGTTGTCATTTCGTTCCGTCGACATTCGGTTCCGGAGCGACACGAACGGGGACTTAGAATTTTTTCGCTCGGGCTCCGGAGCGACACGAACGGGGACTTAGAATTTTTTCGCTCGGGCTCCGGAGCGACACGATCGCTCCGTTATTCTACGTTCTCTCGGTCCACGGGCATCAGAGAGCAAAACAGCCTAATAGTTTTAGAGTGCCTCAACGATCAGGAATATGGATCTAACGTTCTCGTTTCGAACCGACGACTTTCGGTTCCGGAGCGACACGAACGCTCCATGATTCTCGATTATCTCGACACAGGTAAGGGACAGAGGAGAACAAGTGTATGGTTTTAGAGAGCCACGAGCACCAGGAATAAGGATCTACCGTTGTCATTTCGTTCCGTCGGCATTCGGTTCCGGAGCGACACGAACGGGGACTTAGAATTTTTTCGCTCGGGCTCCGGAGCGACACGAACGGGGACTTAGAATTTTTTCGCTCGGGCTCCGGAGCGACACGATCGCTCCGTTATTCTACGTTCTCTCGGTCCACGGGCATCAGAGAGCAAAACAGCCTAATAGTTTTAGAGTGCCTCGACGATCAGGAATATGGATCTAACGTTCTCGTTTCGAACCGACGACTTTCGGTTCCGGAGCGACACGAACGCTCCATGATTCTCGATTATCTCGACACAGGTAAGAGACAGAGGAGAACAAGTGTATGGTTTTAGAGAGCCACGAGCACCAGGAATAAGGATCTACCGTTGTCATTTCGTTCCGTCGACATTCGGTTCCGGAGCGACACGAACGGGGACTTAGAATTTTTTCGCTCGGGCTCCGGAGCGACACGAACGGGGACTTAGAATTTTTTCGCTCGGGCTCCGGAGCGACACGATCGCTCCGTTATTCTACGTTCTCTCGGTCCACGGGCATCAGAGAGCAAAACAGCCTAATAGTTTTGGAGTGCCTCAACGATCAGGAATATGGATCTAACGTTCTCGTTTCGAACCGACGACTTTCGTTTCCGGAGCGACACGAACGCTCCATGATTCTCGATTATCTCGACACAGGTAAGAGACAGAGGAGAACAAGTGTATGGTTTTAGAGAGCCACGAGCACCAGGAATAAGGATCTACCGTTGTCATTTCGTTCCGTCGACATTCGGTTCCGGAGCGACACGAACGGGGACTTAGAATTTTTTCGCTCGGGCTCCGGAGCGACACGATCGCTCCGTTATTCTACGTTCTCTCGGTCCACGGGCATCAGAGAGCAAAACAGCCTAATAGTTTTAGAGTGCCTCGACGATCAGGAATATGGATCTAACGTTCTCGTTTCGAACCGACGACTTTCGGTTCCGGAGCGACACGAACGCTCCATGATTCTCGATTATCTCGACACAGGTAAGAGACAGAGGAGAACAAGTGTATGGTTTTAGAGAGCCACGAGCACCAGGAATAAGGATCTACCGTTGTCATTTCGTTCCGTCGACATTCGGTTCCGGAGCGACACGAACGGGGACTTAGAATTTTTTCGCTCGGGCTCCGGAGCGACACGAACGGGGACTTAGAATTTTTTCGCTCGGGCTCCGGAGCGACACGATCGCTCCGTTATTCTACGTTCTCTCGGTCCACGGGCATCAGAGAGCAAAACAGCCTAATAGTTTTGGAGTGCCTCAACGATCAGGAATATGGATCTAACGTTCTCGTTTCGAACCGACGACTTTCGGTTCCGGAGCGACACGAACGCTCCATGATTCTCGATTATCTCGACACAGGTAAGAGACAGAGGAGAACAAGTGTATGGTTTTAGAGAGCCACGAGCACCAGGAATAAGGATCTACCGTTGTCATTTCGTTCCGTCGGCATTCGGTTCCGGAGCGACACGAACGGGGACTTAGAATTTTTTCGCTCGGGCTCCGGAGCGACACGAACGGGGACTTAGAATTTTTTCGCTCGGGCTCCGGAGCGACACGATCGCTCCGTTATTCTACGTTCTCTCGGTCCACGGGCATCAGAGAGCAAAACAGCCTAATAGTTTTAGAGTGCCTCAACGATCAGGAATATGGATCTAACGTTCTCGTTTCGAACCGACGACTTTCGGTTCCGGAGCGACACGAACGCTCCATGATTCTCGATTATCTCGACACAGGTAAGAGACAGAGGAGAACAAGTGTATGGTTTTAGAGAGCCACGAGCACCAGGAATAAGGATCTACCGTTGTCATTTCGTTCCGTCGACATTCGGTTCCGGAGCGACACGAACGGGGACTTAGAATTTTTTCGCTCGGGCTCCGGAGCGACACGAACGGGGACTTAGAATTTTTTCGCTCGGGCTCCGGAGCGACACGATCGCTCCGTTATTCTACGTTCTCTCGGTCCACGGGCATCAGAGAGCAAAACAGCCTAATAGTTTTAGAGTGCCTCAACGATCAGGAATATGGATCTAACGTTCTCGTTTCGAACCGACGACTTTCGGTTCCGGAGCGACACGAACGCTCCATGATTCTCGATTATCTCGACACAGGTAAGAGACAGAGGAGAACAAGTGTATGGTTTTAGAGAGCCACGAGCACCAGGAATAAGGATCTACCGTTGTCATTTCGTTCCGTCGGCATTCGGTTCCGGAGCGACACGAACGGGGACTTAGAATTTTTTCGCTCGGGCTCCGGAGCGACACGAACGGGGACTTAGAATTTTTTCGCTCGGGCTCCGGAGCGACACGATCGCTCCGTTATTCTACGTTCTCTCGGTCCACGGGCATCAGAGAGCAAAACAGCCTAATAGTTTTAGAGTGCCTCAACGATCAGGAATATGGATCTAACGTTCTCGTTTCGAACCGACGACTTTCGGTTCCGGAGCGACACGAACGCTCCATGATTCTCGATTATCTCGACACAGGTAAGAGACAGAGGAGAACAAGTGTATGGTTTTAGAGAGCCACGAGCACCAGGAATAAGGATCTACCGTTGTCATTTCGTTCCGTCGACATTCGGTTCCGGAGCGACACGAACGGGGACTTAGAATTTTTTCGCTCGGGCTCCGGAGCGACACGATCGCTCCGTTATTCTACGTTCTCTCGGTCCACGGGCATCAGAGAGCAAAACAGCCTAATAGTTTTAGAGTGCCTCGACGATCAGGAATATGGATCTAACGTTCTCGTTTCGAACCGACGACTTTCGGTTCCGGAGCGACACGAACGCTCCATGATTCTCGATTATCTCGACACAGGTAAGAGACAGAGGAGAACAAGTGTATGGTTTTAGAGAGCCACGAGCACCAGGAATAAGGATCTACCGTTGTCATTTCGTTCCGTCGACATTCGGTTCCGGAGCGACACGAACGGGGACTTAGAATTTTTTCGCTCGGGCTCCGGAGCGACACGAACGGGGACTTAGAATTTTTTCGCTCGGGCTCCGGAGCGACACGATCGCTCCGTTATTCTACGTTCTCTCGGTCCACGGGCATCAGAGAGCAAAACAGCCTAATAGTTTTGGAGTGCCTCAACGATCAGGAATATGGATCTAACGTTCTCGTTTCGAACCGACGACTTTCGGTTCCGGAGCGACACGAACGCTCCATGATTCTCGATTATCTCGACACAGGTAAGAGACAGAGGAGAACAAGTGTATGGTTTTAGAGAGCCACGAGCACCAGGAATAAGGATCTACCGTTGTCATTTCGTTCCGTCGGCATTCGGTTCCGGAGCGACACGAACGGGGACTTAGAATTTTTTCGCTCGGGCTCCGGAGCGACACGAACGGGGACTTAGAATTTTTTCGCTCGGGCTCCGGAGCGACACGATCGCTCCGTTATTCTACGTTCTCTCGGTCCACGGGCATCAGAGAGCAAAACAGCCTAATAGTTTTAGAGTGCCTCAACGATCAGGAATATGGATCTAACGTTCTCGTTTCGAACCGACGACTTTCGGTTCCGGAGCGACACGAACGCTCCATGATTCTCGATTATCTCGACACAGGTAAGAGACAGAGGAGAACATGTGTATGGTTTTAGAGAGCCACGAGCACCAGGAATAAGGATCTACCGTTGTCATTTCGTTCCGTCGACATTCGGTTCCGGAGCGACACGAACGGGGACTTAGAATTTTTTCGCTCGGGCTCCGGAGCGACACGAACGGGGACTTAGAATTTTTTCGCTCGGGCTCCGGAGCGACACGATCGCTCCGTTATTCTACGTTCTCTCGGTCCACGGGCATCAGAGAGCAAAACAGCCTAATAGTTTTAGAGTGCCTCAACGATCAGGAATATGGATCTAACGTTCTCGTTTCGAACCGACGACTTTCGTTTCCGGAGCGACACGAACGCTCCATGATTCTCGATTATCTCGACACAGGTAAGAGACAGAGGAGAACAAGTGTATGGTTTTAGAGAGCCACGAGCACCAGGAATAAGGATCTACCGTTGTCATTTCGTTCCGTCGACATTCGGTTCCGGAGCGACACGAACGGGGACTTAGAATTTTTTCGCTCGGGCTCCGGAGCGACACGATCGCTCCGTTATTCTACGTTCTCTCGGTCCACGGGCATCAGAGAGCAAAACAGCCTAATAGTTTTAGAGTGCCTCAACGATCAGGAATATGGATCTAACGTTCTCGTTTCGAACCGACGACTTTCGGTTCCGGAGCGACACGAACGCTCCATGATTCTCGATTATCTCGACACAGGTAAGAGACAGAGGAGAACAAGTGTATGGTTTTAGAGAGCCACGAGCACCAGGAATAAGGATCTACCGTTGTCATTTCGTTCCGTCGGCATTCGGTTCCGGAGCGACACGAACGGGGACTTAGAATTTTTTCGCTCGGGCTCCGGAGCGACACGAACGGGGACTTAGAATTTTTTCGCTCGGGCTCCGGAGCGACACGATCGCTCCGTTATTCTACGTTCTCTCGGTCCACGGGCATCAGAGAGCAAAACAGCCTAATAGTTTTAGAGTGCCTCAACGATCAGGAATATGGATCTAACGTTCTCGTTTCGAACCGACGACTTTCGGTTCCGGAGCGACACGAACGCTCCATGATTCTCGATTATCTCGACACAGGTAAGAGACAGAGGAGAACAAGTGTATGGTTTTAGAGAGCCACGAGCACCAGGAATAAGGATCTACCGTTGTCATTTCGTTCCGTCGACATTCGGTTCCGGAGCGACACGAACGGGGACTTAGAATTTTTTCGCTCGGGCTCCGGAGCGACACGAACGGGGACTTAGAATTTTTTCGCTCGGGCTCCGGAGCGACACGATCGCTCCGTTATTCTACGTTCTCTCGGTCCACGGGCATCAGAGAGCAAAACAGCCTAATAGTTTTAGAGTGCCTCAACGATCAGGAATATGGATCTAACGTTCTCGTTTCGAACCGACACTTTCGGTTCCGGAGCGACACGAACGCTGCATGATTCTCGATTATCTCGACACAGGTAAGAGACAGAGGAGAACAAGTGTATGGTTTTAGAGAGCCACGAGCACCAGGAATAAGGATCTACCGTTGTCATTTCGTTCCGTCGACATTCGGTTCCGGAGCGACACGAACGGGGACTTAGAATTTTTTCGCTCGGGCTCCGGAGCGACACGAACGGGGACTTAGAATTTTTTCGCTCGGGCTCCGGAGCGACACGATCGCTCCGTTATTCTACGTTCTCTCGGTCCACGGGCATCAGAGAGCAAAACAGCCTAATAGTTTTAGAGTGCCTCGACGATCAGGAATATGGATCTAACGTTCTCGTTTCGAACCGACGACTTTCGTTTCCGGAGCGACACGAACGCTCCATGATTCTCGATTATCTCGACACAGGTAAGAGACAGAGGAGAACAAGTGTATGGTTTTAGAGAGCCACGAGCACCAGGAATAAGGATCTACCGTTGTCATTTCGTTCCGTCGACATTCGGTTCCGGAGCGACACGAACGGGGACTTAGAATTTTTTCGCTCGGGCTCCGGAGCGACACGAACGGGGACTTAGAATTTTTTCGCTCGGGCTCCGGAGCGACACGATCGCTCCGTTATTCTACGTTCTCTCGGTCCACGGGCATCAGAGAGCAAAACAGCCTAATAGTTTTAGAGTGCCTCAACGATCAGGAATATGGATCTAACGTTCTCGTTTCGAACCGACGACTTTCGCTTCCGGAGCGACACGAACGCTCCATGATTCTCGATTAGCTCGACACAGGTAAGAGACAGAGGAGAACAAGTGTAATGGTTTTAGAGAGCCACGAGCACCAGGAATAAGGATCTACCGTTGTCATTTCGTTCCGTCGACATTCGGTTCCGGAGCGACACGAACGGGGACTTAGAATTTTTTCGCTCGGGCTCCGGAGCGACACGAACGGGGACTTAGAATTTTTTCGCTCGGTCTCCGGAGCGACACGATCGCTCCGTTATTCTGCGTTCTCTCGGTCCACGGGCATCAGAGAGCAAAACAGCCTAATAGTTTTAGAGTGCCTCGACGATCAGGAATATGGATCTAACGTTCTCGTTTCGAACCGACGACTTTCGGTTCCGGAGCGACACGAACGCTCCATGATTCTCGATTATCTCGACACAGGTAAGAGACAGAGGAGAACAAGTGTATGGTTTTAGAGAGCCACGAGCACCAGGAATAAGGATCTACCGTTGTCATTTCGTTCCGTCGACATTCGGTTCCGGAGCGACACGAACGGGGACTTAGAATTTTTTCGCTCGGGCTCCGGAGCGACACGAACGGGGACTTAGAATTTTTTCGCTCGGGCTCCGGAGCGACACGATCGCTCCGTTATTCTACGTTCTCTCGGTCCACGGGCATCAGAGAGCAAAACAGCCTAATAGTTTTAGAGTGCCTCAACGATCAGGAATATGGATCTAACGTTCTCGTTTCGAACCGACGACTTTCGGTTCCGGAGCGACACGAACGCTCCATGATTCTCGATTATCTCGACACAGGTAAGAGACAGAGGAGAACAAGTGTATGGTTTTAGAGAGCCACGAGCACCAGGAATAAGGATCTACCGTTGTCATTTCGTTCCGTCGACATTCGGTTCCGGAGCGACACGAACGGGGACTTAGAATTTTTTCGCTCGGGCTCCGGAGCGACACGAACGGGGACTTAGAATTTTTTCGCTCGGGCTCCGGAGCGACACGATCGCTCCGTTATTCTACGTTCTCTCGGTCCACGGGCATCAGAGAGCAAAACAGCCTAATAGTTTTAGAGTGCCTCAACGATCAGGAATATGGATCTAACGTTCTCGTTTCGAACCGACGACTTTCGGTTCCGGAGCGACACGAACGCTCCATGATTCTCGATTATCTCGACACAGGTAAGAGACAGAGGAGAACAAGTGTATGGTTTTAGAGAGCCACGAGCACCAGGAATAAGGATCTACCGTTGTCATTTCGTTCCGTCGACATTCGGTTCCGGAGCGACACGAACGGGGACTTAGAATTTTTTCGCTCGGGCTCCGGAGCGACACGAACGGGGACTTAGAATTTTTTCGCTCGGGCTCCGGAGCGACACGATCGCTCCGTTATTCTACGTTCTCTCGGTCCACGGGCATCAGAGAGCAAAACAGCCTAATAGTTTTAGAGTGCCTCAACGATCAGGAATATGGATCTAACGTTCTCGTTTCGAACCGACGACTTTCGGTTCCGGAGCGACACGAACGCTCCATGATTCTCGATTATCTCGACACAGGTAAGAGACAGAGGAGAACAAGTGTATGGTTTTAGAGAGCCACGAGCACCAGGAATAAGGATCTACCGTTGTCATTTCGTTCCGTCGACATTCGGTTCCGGAGCGACACGAACGGGGACTTAGAATTTTTTCGCTCGGGCTCCGGAGCGACACGAACGGGGACTTAGAATTTTTTCGCTCGGGCTCCGGAGCGACACGATCGCTCCGTTATTCTACGTTCTCTCGGTCCACGGGCATCAGAGAGCAAAACAGCCTAATAGTTTTAGAGTGCCTCAACGATCAGGAATATGGATCTAACGTTCTCGTTTCGAACCGACGACTTTCGGTTCCGGAGCGACACGAACGCTCCATGATTCTCGATTATCTCGACACAGGTAAGAGACAGAGGAGAACAAGTGTATGGTTTTAGAGAGCCACGAGCACCAGGAATAAGGATCTACCGTTGTCATTTCGTTCCGTCGACATTCGGTTCCGGAGCGACACGAACGGGGACTTAGAATTTTTTCGCTCGGGCTCCGGAGCGACACGAACGGGGACTTAGAATTTTTTCGCTCGGGCTCCGGAGCGACACGATCGCTCCGTTATTCTACGTTCTCTCGGTCCACGGGCATCAGAGAGCAAAACAGCCTAATAGTTTTAGAGTGCCTCAACGATCAGGAATATGGATCTAACGTTCTCGTTTCGAACCGACGACTTTCGGTTCCGGAGCGACACGAACGCTCCATGATTCTCGATTATCTCGACACAGGTAAGAGACAGAGGAGAACAAGTGTACGGTTTTAGAGAGCCACGAGCACCAGGAATAAGGATCTACCGTTGTCATTTCGTTCCGTCGACATTCGGTTCCGGAGCGACACGAACGGGGACTTAGAATTTTTTCGCTCGGGCTCCGGAGCGACACGAACGGGGACTTAGAATTTTTTCGCTCGGGCTCCGGAGCGACACGATCGCTCCGTTATTCTACGTTCTCTCGGTCCACGGGCATCAGAGAGCAAAACAGCCTAATAGTTTTAGAGTGCCTCCACGATCAGGAATATGGATCTAACGTTCTCGTTTCGAACCGACGACTTTCGGTTCCGGAGCGACACGAACGCTCCATGATTCTCGATTATCTCGACACAGGTAAGAGACAGAGGAGAACAAGTGTATGGTTTTAGAGAGCCACGAGCACCAGGAATAAGGATCTACCGTTGTCATTTCGTTCCGTCGACATTCGGTTCCGGAGCGACACGAACGGGGACTTAGAATTTTTTCGCTCGGGCTCCGGAGCGACACGAACGGGGACTTAGAATTTTTTCGCTCGGGCTCCGGAGCGACACGATCGCTCCGTTATTCTACGTTCTCTCGGTCCACGGGCATCAGAGAGCAAAACAGCCTAATAGTTTTAGAGTGCCTCAACGATCAGGAATATGGATCTAACGTTCTCGTTTCGAACCGACGACTTTCGGTTCCGGAGCGACACGAACGCTCCATGATTCTCGATTATCTCGACACAGGTAAGAGACAGAGGAGAACAAGTGTATGGTTTTAGAGAGCCACGAGCACCAGGAATAAGGATCTACCGTTGTCATTTCGTTCCGTCGACATTCGGTTCCGGAGCGACACGAACGGGGACTTAGAATTTTTTCGCTCGGGCTCCGGAGCGACACGAACGGGGACTTAGAATTTTTTCGCTCGGGCTCCGGAGCGACACGATCGCTCCGTTATTCTACGTTCTCTCGGTCCACGGGCATCAGAGAGCAAAACAGCCTAATAGTTTTAGAGTGCCTCAACGATCAGGAATATGGATCTAACGTTCTCGTTTCGAACCGACGACTTTCGTTTCCGGAGCGACACGAACGCTCCATGATTCTCGATTAGCTCGACACAGGTAAGAGACAGAGGAGAACAAGTGTATGGTTTTAGAGAGCCACGAGCACCAGGAATAAGGATCTACCGTTGTCATTTCGTTCCGTCGACATTCGGTTCCGGAGCGACACGAACGGGGACTTAGAATTTTTTCGCTCGGGCTCCGGAGCGACACGAACGGGGACTTAGAATTTTTTCGCTCGGGCTCCGGAGCGACACGATCGCTCCGTTATTCTACGTTCTCTCGGTCCACGGGCATCAGAGAGCAAAACAGCCTAATAGTTTTAGAGTGCCTCAACGATCAGGAATATGGATCTAACGTTCTCGTTTCGAACCGACGACTTTCGGTTCCGGAGCGACACGAACGCTCCATGATTCTCGATTATCTCGACACAGGTAAGAGACAGAGGAGAACAAGTGTATGGTTTTAGAGAGCCACGAGCACCAGGAATAAGGATCTACCGTTGTCATTTCGTTCCGTCGGCATTCGGTTCCGGAGCGACACGAACGGGGACTTAGAATTTTTTCGCTCGGGCTCCGGAGCGACACGAACGGGGACTTAGAATTTTTTCGCTCGGGCTCCGGAGCGACACGATCGCTCCGTTATTCTACGTTCTCTCGGTCCACGGGCATCAGAGAGCAAAACAGCCTAATAGTTTTAGAGTGCCTCAACGATCAGGAATATGGATCTAACGTTCTCGTTTCGAACCGACGACTTTCGGTTCCGGAGCGACACGAACGCTCCATGATTCTCGATTATCTCGACACAGGTAAGAGACAGAGGAGAACAAGTGTATGGTTTTAGAGAGCCACGAGCACCAGGAATAAGGATCTACCGTTGTCATTTCGTTCCGTCGACATTCGGTTCCGGAGCGACACGAACGGGGACTTAGAATTTTTTCGCTCGGGCTCCGGAGCGACACGAACGGGGACTTAGAATTTTTTCGCTCGGGCTCCGGAGCGACACGATCGCTCCGTTATTCTACGTTCTCTCGGTCCACGGGCATCAGAGAGCAAAACAGCCTAATAGTTTTAGAGTGCCTCAACGATCAGGAATATGGATCTAACGTTCTCGTTTCGAACCGACGACTTTCGGTTCCGGAGCGACACGAACGCTGCATGATTCTCGATTATCTCGACACAGGTAAGAGACAGAGGAGAACAAGTGTATGGTTTTAGAGAGCCACGAGCACCAGGAATAAGGATCTACCGTTGTCATTTCGTTCCGTCGACATTCGGTTCCGGAGCGACACGAACGGGGACTTAGAATTTTTTCGCTCGGGCTCCGGAGCGACACGAACGGGGACTTAGAATTTTTTCGCTCGGGCTCCGGAGCGACACGATCGCTCCGTTATTCTACGTTCTCTCGGTCCACGGGCATCAGAGAGCAAAACAGCCTAATAGTTTTAGAGTGCCTCGACGATCAGGAATATGGATCTAACGTTCTCGTTTCGAACCGACGACTTTCGTTTCCGGAGCGACACGAACGCTCCATGATTCTCGATTATCTCGACACAGGTAAGAGACAGAGGAGAACAAGTGTATGGTTTTAGAGAGCCACGAGCACCAGGAATAAGGATCTACCGTTGTCATTTCGTTCCGTCGACATTCGGTTCCGGAGCGACACGAACGGGGACTTAGAATTTTTTCGCTCGGGCTCCGGAGCGACACGAACGGGGACTTAGAATTTTTTCGCTCGGGCTCCGGAGCGACACGATCGCTCCGTTATTCTACGTTCTCTCGGTCCACGGGCATCAGAGAGCAAAACAGCCTAATAGTTTTAGAGTGCCTCAACGATCAGGAATATGGATCTAACGTTCTCGTTTCGAACCGACGACTTTCGCTTCCGGAGCGACACGAACGCTCCATGATTCTCGATTAGCTCGACACAGGTAAGAGACAGAGGAGAACAAGTGTATGGTTTTAGAGAGCCACGAGCACCAGGAATAAGGATCTACCGTTGTCATTTCGTTCCGTCGACATTCGGTTCCGGAGCGACACGAACGGGGACTTAGAATTTTTTCGCTCGGGCTCCGGAGCGACACGAACGGGGACTTAGAATTTTTTCGCTCGGTCTCCGGAGCGACACGATCGCTCCGTTATTCTGCGTTCTCTCGGTCCACGGGCATCAGAGAGCAAAACAGCCTAATAGTTTTAGAGTGCCTCGACGATCAGGAATATGGATCTAACGTTCTCGTTTCGAACCGACGACTTTCGGTTCCGGAGCGACACGAACGCTCCATGATTCTCGATTATCTCGACACAGGTAAGAGACAGAGGAGAACAAGTGTATGGTTTTAGAGAGCCACGAGCACCAGGAATAAGGATCTACCGTTGTCATTTCGTTCCGTCGACATTCGGTTCCGGAGCGACACGAACGGGGACTTAGAATTTTTTCGCTCGGGCTCCGGAGCGACACGAACGGGGACTTAGAATTTTTTCGCTCGGGCTCCGGAGCGACACGATCGCTCCGTTATTCTACGTTCTCTCGGTCCACGGGCATCAGAGAGCAAAACAGCCTAATAGTTTTAGAGTGCCTCAACGATCAGGAATATGGATCTAACGTTCTCGTTTCGAACCGACGACTTTCGGTTCCGGAGCGACACGAACGCTCCATGATTCTCGATTATCTCGACACAGGTAAGAGACAGAGGAGAACAAGTGTATGGTTTTAGAGAGCCACGAGCACCAGGAATAAGGATCTACCGTTGTCATTTCGTTCCGTCGACATTCGGTTCCGGAGCGACACGAACGGGGACTTAGAATTTTTTCGCTCGGGCTCCGGAGCGACACGAACGGGGACTTAGAATTTTTTCGCTCGGGCTCCGGAGCGACACGATCGCTCCGTTATTCTACGTTCTCTCGGTCCACGGGCATCAGAGAGCAAAACAGCCTAATAGTTTTAGAGTGCCTCAACGATCAGGAATATGGATCTAACGTTCTCGTTTCGAACCGACGACTTTCGGTTCCGGAGCGACACGAACGCTCCATGATTCTCGATTATCTCGACACAGGTAAGAGACAGAGGAGAACAAGTGTATGGTTTTAGAGAGCCACGAGCACCAGGAATAAGGATCTACCGTTGTCATTTCGTTCCGTCGACATTCGGTTCCGGAGCGACACGAACGGGGACTTAGAATTTTTTCGCTCGGGCTCCGGAGCGACACGAACGGGGACTTAGAATTTTTTCGCTCGGGCTCCGGAGCGACACGATCGCTCCGTTATTCTACGTTCTCTCGGTCCACGGGCATCAGAGAGCAAAACAGCCTAATAGTTTTAGAGTGCCTCAACGATCAGGAATATGGATCTAACGTTCTCGTTTCGAACCGACGACTTTCGGTTCCGGAGCGACACGAACGCTCCATGATTCTCGATTATCTCGACACAGGTAAGAGACAGAGGAGAACAAGTGTATGGTTTTAGAGAGCCACGAGCACCAGGAATAAGGATCTACCGTTGTCATTTCGTTCCGTCGACATTCGGTTCCGGAGCGACACGAACGGGGACTTAGAATTTTTTCGCTCGGGCTCCGGAGCGACACGAACGGGGACTTAGAATTTTTTCGCTCGGGCTCCGGAGCGACACGATCGCTCCGTTATTCTACGTTCTCTCGGTCCACGGGCATCAGAGAGCAAAACAGCCTAATAGTTTTAGAGTGCCTCAACGATCAGGAATATGGATCTAACGTTCTCGTTTCGAACCGACGACTTTCGGTTCCGGAGCGACACGAACGCTCCATGATTCTCGATTATCTCGACACAGGTAAGAGACAGAGGAGAACAAGTGTATGGTTTTAGAGAGCCACGAGCACCAGGAATAAGGATCTACCGTTGTCATTTCGTTCCGTCGACATTCGGTTCCGGAGCGACACGAACGGGGACTTAGAATTTTTTCGCTCGGGCTCCGGAGCGACACGAACGGGGACTTAGAATTTTTTCGCTCGGGCTCCGGAGCGACACGATCGCTCCGTTATTCTACGTTCTCTCGGTCCACGGGCATCAGAGAGCAAAACAGCCTAATAGTTTTAGAGTGCCTCAACGATCAGGAATATGGATCTAACGTTCTCGTTTCGAACCGACGACTTTCGGTTCCGGAGCGACACGAACGCTCCATGATTCTCGATTATCTCGACACAGGTAAGAGACAGAGGAGAACAAGTGTACGGTTTTAGAGAGCCACGAGCACCAGGAATAAGGATCTACCGTTGTCATTTCGTTCCGTCGACATTCGGTTCCGGAGCGACACGAACGGGGACTTAGAATTTTTTCGCTCGGGCTCCGGAGCGACACGAACGGGGACTTAGAATTTTTTCGCTCGGGCTCCGGAGCGACACGATCGCTCCGTTATTCTACGTTCTCTCGGTCCACGGGCATCAGAGAGCAAAACAGCCTAATAGTTTTAGAGTGCCTCCACGATCAGGAATATGGATCTAACGTTCTCGTTTCGAACCGACGACTTTCGGTTCCGGAGCGACACGAACGCTCCATGATTCTCGATTATCTCGACACAGGTAAGAGACAGAGGAGAACAAGTGTATGGTTTTAGAGAGCCACGAGCACCAGGAATAAGGATCTACCGTTGTCATTTCGTTCCGTCGACATTCGGTTCCGGAGCGACACGAACGGGGACTTAGAATTTTTTCGCTCGGGCTCCGGAGCGACACGAACGGGGACTTAGAATTTTTTCGCTCGGGCTCCGGAGCGACACGATCGCTCCGTTATTCTACGTTCTCTCGGTCCACGGGCATCAGAGAGCAAAACAGCCTAATAGTTTTAGAGTGCCTCAACGATCAGGAATATGGATCTAACGTTCTCGTTTCGAACCGACGACTTTCGGTTCCGGAGCGACACGAACGCTCCATGATTCTCGATTATCTCGACACAGGTAAGAGACAGAGGAGAACAAGTGTATGGTTTTAGAGAGCCACGAGCACCAGGAATAAGGATCTACAGTTGTCATTTCGTTCCGTCGACATTCGGTTCCGGAGCGACACGAACGGGGACTTAGAATTTTTTCGCTCGGGCTCCGGAGCGACACGAACGGGGACTTAGAATTTTTTCGCTCTGGCTCCGGAGCGACACGATCGCTCCGTTATTCTACGTTCTCTCGGTCCATGGGCATCAGAGAGCAAAACAGCCTAATAGTTTTAGAGTGCCTCAACGATCAGGAATATGGATCTAACGTTCTCGTTTCGAACCGACGACTTTCGGTTCCGGAGCGACACGAATGCTCCATGATTCTCGATTATCTCGACACAGGTAAGAGACAGAGGAGAACAAGTGTATGGTTTTAGAGAGCCACGAGCACCAGGAATAAGGATCTACCGTTGTCATTTCGTTCCGTCGACATTCGGTTCCGGAGCGACACGAACGGGGACTTAGAATTTTTTCGCTCGGGCTCCGGAGCGACACGAACGGGGACTTAGAATTTTTTCGCTCGGGCTCCGGAGCGACACGATCGCTCCGTTATTCTACGTTCTCTCGGTCCACGGGCATCAGAGAGCAAAACAGCCTAATAGTTTTAGAGTGCCTCAACGATCAGGAATATGGATCTAACGTTCTCGTTTCGAACCGACGACTTTCGGTTCCGGAGCGACACGAACGCTCCATGATTCTCGATTATCTCGACAAAGGTAAGAGACAGAGGAGAACAAGTGTATGGTTTTAGAGAGCCACGAGCACCAGGAATAAGGATCTACCGTTGTCATTTCGTTCCGTCGACATTCGGTTCCGGAGCGACACGAACGGGGACTTAGAATTTTTTCGCTCGGGCTCCGGAGCGACACGAACGGGGACTTAGAATTTTTTCGCTCGGGCTCCGGAGCGACACGATCGCTCCGTTATTCTACGTTCTCTCGGTCCACGGGCATCAGAGAGCCAAACAGCCTAATAGTTTTAGAGTGCCTCAACGATCAGGAATATGGATCTAACGTTCTCGTTTCGAACCGACGACTTTCGGTTCCGGAGCGACACGAACGCTCCATGATTCTCGATTATCTCGACACAGGTAAGAGACAGAGGAGAACAAGTGTATGGTTTTAGAGAGCCACGAGCACCAGGAATAAGGATCTACCGTTGTCATTTCGTTCCGTCGACATTCGGTTCCGGAGCGACACGAACGGGGACTTAGAATTTTTTCGCTCGGGCTCCGGAGCGACACGAACGGGGACTTAGAATTTTTTCGCTCGGGCTCCGGAGCGACACGATCGCTCCGTTATTCTACGTTCTCTCGGTCCACGGGCATCAGAGAGCAAAACAGCCTAATAGTTTTAGAGTGCCTCAACGATCAGGAATATGGATCTAACGTTCTCGTTTCGAACCGACGACTTTCGGTTCCGGAGCGACACGAACGCTCCATGATTCTCGATTATCTCGACACAGGTAAGAGACAGAGGAGAACAAGTGTATGGTTTTAGAGAGCCACGAGCACCAGGAATAAGGATCTACCGTTGTCATTTCGTTCCGTCGACATTCGGTTCCGGAGCGACACGAACGGGGACTTAGAATTTTTTCGCTCGGGCTCCGGAGCGACACGAACGGGGACTTAGAATTTTTTCGCTCGGGCTCCGGAGCGACACGATCGCTCCGTTATTCTACGTTCTCTCGGTCCACGGGCATCAGAGAGCAAAACAGCCTAATAGTTTTAGAGTGCCTCAACGATCAGGAATATGGATCTAACGTTCTCGTTTCGAACCGACGACTTTCGTTTCCGGAGCGACACGAACGCTCCATGATTCTCGATTAGCTCGACACAGGTAAGAGACAGAGGAGAACAAGTGTATGGTTTTAGAGAGCCACGAGCACCAGGAATAAGGATCTACCGTTGTCATTTCGTTCCGTCGACATTCGGTTCCGGAGCGACACGAACGGGGACTTAGAATTTTTTCGCTCGGGCTCCGGAGCGACACGAACGGGGACTTAGAATTTTTTCGCTCGGGCTCCGGAGCGACACGATCGCTCCGTTATTCTACGTTCTCTCGGTCCACGGGCATCAGAGAGCAAAACAGCCTAATAGTTTTAGAGTGCCTCAACGATCAGGAATATGGATCTAACGTTCTCGTTTCGAACCGACGACTTTCGGTTCCGGAGCGACACGAACGCTCCATGATTCTCGATTATCTCGACACAGGTAAGAGACAGAGGAGAACAAGTGTATCGTTTTAGAGAGCCACGAGCACCAGGAATAAGGATCTACAGTTGTCATTTCGTTCCGTCGACATTCGGTTCCGGAGCGACACGAACGGGGACTTAGAATTTTTTCGCTCGGGCTCCGGAGCGACACGAACGGGGACTTAGAATTTTTTCGCTCGGGCTCCGGAGCGACACGATCGCTCCGTTATTCTACGTTCTCTCGGTCCACGGGCATCAGAGAGCAAAACAGCCTAATAGTTTTAGAGTGCCTCAACGATCAGGAATATGGATCTAACGTTCTCGTTTCGAACCGACGACTTTCGGTTCCGGAGCGACACGAACGCTCCATGATTCTCGATTATCTCGACACAGGTAAGAGACAGAGGAGAACAAGTGTATGGTTTTAGAGAGCCACGAGCACCAGGAATAAGGATCTACCGTTGTCATTTCGTTCCGTTGACATTCGGTTCCGGAGCGACACGAACGGGGACTTAGAATTTTTTCGCTCGGGCTCCGGAGCGACACGAACGGGGACTTAGAATTTTTTCGCTCGGGCTCCGGAGCGACACGATCGCTCCGTTATTCTACGTTCTCTCGGTCCACGGGCATCAGAGAGCAAAACAGCCTAATAGTTTTAGAGTGCCTCAACGATCAGGAATATGGATCTAACGTTCTCGTTTCGAACCGACGACTTTCGGTTCCGGAGCGACACGAACGCTCCATGATTCTCGATTATCTCGACACAGGTAAGAGACAGAGGAGAACAAGTGTATGGTTTTAGAGAGCCACGAGCACCAGGAATAAGGATCTACCGTTGTCATTTCGTTCCGTCGACATTCGGTTCCGGAGCGACACGAACGGGGACTTAGAATTTTTTCGCTCGGGCTCCGGAGCGACACGAACGGGGACTTAGAATTTTTTCGCTCGGGCTCCGGAGCGACACGATCGCTCCGTTATTCTACGTTCTCTCGGTCCACGGGCATCAGAGAGCAAAACAGCCTAATAGTTTTAGAGTGCCTCAACGATCAGGAATATGGATCTAACGTTCTCGTTTCGATCCGACGACTTTCGGTTCCGGAGCGACACGAACGCTCCATGATTCTCGATTATCTCGACACAGGTAAGAGACAGAGGAGAACAAGTGTATGGTTTTAGAGAGCCACGAGCACCAGGAATAAGGATCTACCGTTGTCATTTCGTTCCGTCGACATTCGGTTCCGGAGCGACACGAACGGGGACTTAGAATTTTTTCGCTCGGGCTCCGGAGCGACACGAACGGGGACTTAGAATTTTTTCGCTCGGGCTCCGGAGCGACACGATCGCTCCGTTATTCTACGTTCTCTCGGTCCACGGGCATCAGAGAGCAAAACAGCCTAATAGTTTTAGAGTGCCTCAACGATCAGGAATATGGATCTAACGTTCTCGTTTCGAACCGACGACTTTCGGTTCCGGAGCGACACGAACGCTCCATGATTCTCGATTATCTCGACACAGGTAAGAGACAGAGGAGAACAAGTGTATGGTTTTAGAGAGCCACGAGCACCAGGAATAAGGATCTACCGTTGTCATTTCGTTCCGTTGACATTCGGTTCCGGAGCGACACGAACGGGGACTTAGAATTTTTTCGCTCGGGCTCCGGAGCGACACGAACGGGGACTTAGAATTTTTTCGCTCGGGCTCCGGAGCGACACGATCGCTCCGTTATTCTACGTTCTCTCGGTCCACGGGCATCAGAGAGCAAAACAGCCTAATAGTTTTAGAGTGCCTCAACGATCAGGAATATGGATCTAACGTTCTCGTTTCGAACCGACGACTTTCGGTTCCGGAGCGACACGAACGCTCCATGATTCTCGATTATCTCGACACAGGTAAGAGACAGAGGAGAACAAGTGTATGGTTTTAGAGAGCCACGAGCACCAGGAATAAGGATCTACCGTTGTCATTTCGTTCCGTCGACATTCGGTTCCGGAGCGACACGAACGGGGACTTAGAATTTTTTCGCTCGGGCTCCGGAGCGACACGAACGGGGACTTAGAATTTTTTCGCTCGGGCTCCGGAGCGACACGATCGCTCCGTTATTCTACGTTCTCTCGGTCCACGGGCATCAGAGAGCAAAACAGCCTAATAGTTTTAGAGTGCCTCAACGATCAGGAATATGGATCTAACGTTCTCGTTTCGAACCGACGACTTTCGTTTCCGGAGCGACACGAACGCTCCATGATTCTCGATTAGCTCGACACAGGTAAGAGACAGAGGAGAACAAGTGTATGGTTTTAGAGAGCCACGAGCACCAGGAATAAGGATCTACCGTTGTCATTTCGTTCCGTCGACATTCGGTTCCGGAGCGACACGAACGGGGACTTGGAATTTTTTCGCTCGGGCTCCGGAGCGACACGAACGGGGACTTAGAATTTTTTCGCTCGGGCTCCGGAGCGACACGATCGCTCCGTTATTCTACGTTCTCTCGGTCCACGGGCATCAGAGAGCAAAACAGCCTAATAGTTTTAGAGTGCCTCAACGATCAGGAATATGGATCTAACGTTCTCGTTTCGAACCGACGACTTTCGGTTCCGGAGCGACACGAACGCTCCATGATTCTCGATTATCTCGACACAGGTAAGAGACAGAGGAGAACAAGTGTATCGTTTTAGAGAGCCACGAGCACCAGGAATAAGGATCTACAGTTGTCATTTCGTTCCGTCGACATTCGGTTCCGGAGCGACACGAACGGGGACTTAGAATTTTTTCGCTCGGGCTCCGGAGCTACACGAACGGGGACTTAGAATTTTTTCGCTCGGGCTCCGGAGCGACACGATCGCTCCGTTATTCTACGTTCTCTCGGTCCACGGGCATCAGAGAGCAAAACAGCCTAATAGTTTTAGAGTGCCTCAACGATCAGGAATATGGATCTAACGTTCTCGTTTCGAACCGACGACTTTCGGTTCCGGAGCGACACGAACGCTCCATGATTCTCGATTATCTCGACACAGGTAAGAGACAGAGGAGAACAAGTGTATGGTTTTAGAGAGCCACGAGCACCAGGAATAAGGATCTACCGTTGTCATTTCGTTCCGTTGACATTCGGTTCCGGAGCGACACGAACGGGGACTTAGAATTTTTTCGCTCGGGCTCCGGAGCGACACGAACGGGGACTTAGAATTTTTTCGCTCGGGCTCCGGAGCGACACGATCGCTCCGTTATTCTACGTTCTCTCGGTCCACGGGCATCAGAGAGCAAAACAGCCTAATAGTTTTAGAGTGCCTCAACGATCAGGAATATGGATCTAACGTTCTCGTTTCGAACCGACGACTTTCGGTTCCGGAGCGACACGAACGCTCCATGATTCTCGATTATCTCGACACAGGTAAGAGACAGAGGAGAACAAGTGTATGGTTTTAGAGAGCCACGAGCACCAGGAATAAGGATCTACCGTTGTCATTTCGTTCCGTCGACATTCGGTTCCGGAGCGACACGAACGGGGACTTAGAATTTTTTCGCTCGGGCTCCGGAGCGACACGAACGGGGACTTAGAATTTTTTCGCTCGGGCTCCGGAGCGACACGATCGCTCCGTTATTCTACGTTCTCTCGGTCCACGGGCATCAGAGAGCAAAACAGCCTAATAGTTTTAGAGTGCCTCAACGATCAGGAATATGGATCTAACGTTCTCGTTTCGAACCGACGACTTTCGTTTCCGGAGCGACACGAACGCTCCATGATTCTCGATTAGCTCGACACAGGTAAGAGACAGAGGAGAACAAGTGTATGGTTTTAGAGAGCCACGAGCACCAGGAATAAGGATCTACCGTTGTCATTTCGTTCCGTCGACATTCGGTTCCGGAGCGACACGAACGGGGACTTAGAATTTTTTCGCTCGGGCTCCGGAGCGACACGAACGGGGACTTAGAATTTTTTCGCTCGGGCTCCGGAGCGACACGATCGCTCCGTTATTCTACGTTCTCTCGGTCCACGGGCATCAGAGAGCAAAACAGCCTAATAGTTTTAGAGTGCCTCAACGATCAGGAATATGGATCTAACGTTCTCGTTTCGAACCGACGACTTTCGGTTCCGGAGCGACACGAACGCTCCATGATTCTCGATTATCTCGACACAGGTAAGAGACAGAGGAGAACAAGTGTATGGTTTTAGAGAGCCACGAGCACCAGGAATAAGGATCTACCGTTGTCATTTCGTTCCGTCGACATTCGGTTCCGGAGCGACACGAACGGGGACTTAGAATTTTTTCGCTCGGGCTCCGGAGCGACACGAACGGGGACTTAGAATTTTTTCGCTCGGGCTCCGGAGCGACACGATCGCTCCGTTATTCTACGTTCTCTCGGTCCACGGGCATCAGAGAGCAAAACAGCCTAATAGTTTTAGAGTGCCTCAACGATCAGGAATATGGATCTAACGTTCTCGTTTCGAACCGACGACTTTCGGTTCCGGAGCGACACGAACGCTCCATGATTCTCGATTATCTCGACACAGGTAAGAGACAGAGGAGAACAAGTGTATGGTTTTAGAGAGCCACGAGCACCAGGAATAAGGATCTACAGTTGTCATTTCGTTCCGTCGACATTCGGTTCCGGAGCGACACGAACGGGGACTTAGAATTTTTTCGCTCGGGCTCCGGAGCGACACGAACGGGGACTTAGAATTTTTTCGCTCGGGCTCCGGAGCGACACGATCGCTCCGTTATTCTACGTTCTCTCGGTCCACGGGCATCAGAGAGCAAAACAGCCTAATAGTTTTAGAGTGCCTCAACGATCAGGAATATGGATCTAACGTTCTCGTTTCGAACCGACGACTTTCGGTTCCGGAGCGACACGAACGCTCCATGATTCTCGATTATCTCGACACAGGTAAGAGACAGAGGAGAACAAGTGTATGGTTTTAGAGAGCCACGAGCACCAGGAATAAGGATCTACCGTTGTCATTTCGTTCCGTCGACATTCGGTTCCGGAGCGACACGAACGGGGACTTAGAATTTTTTCGCTCGGGCTCCGGAGCGACACGAACGGGGACTTAGAATTTTTTCGCTCGGGCTCCGGAGCGACACGATCGCTCCGTTATTCTACGTTCTCTCGGTCCACGGGCATCAGAGAGCAAAACAGCCTAATAGTTTTAGAGTGCCTCAACGATCAGGAATATGGATCTAACGTTCTCGTTTCGAACCGAAGACTTTCGTTTCCGGAGCGACACGAACGCTCCATGATTCTCGATTAGCTCGACACAGGTAAGAGACAGAGGAGAACAAGTGTATGGTTTTAGAGAGCCACGAGCACCAGGAATAAGGATCTACCGTTGTCATTTCGTTCCGTCGACATTCGGTTCCGGAGCGACACGAACGGGGACTTAGAATTTTTTCGCTCGGGCTCCGGAGCGACACGAACGGGGACTTAGAATTTTTTCGCTCGGGGTGCGGAGCGACACGATCGCTCCGTTATTCTACGTTCTCTCGGTCCACGGGCATCAGAGAGCAAAACAGCCTAATAGTTTTAGAGTGCCTCGACGATCAGGAATATGGATCTAACGTTCTCGTTTCGAACCGACGACTTTCGGTTCCGGAGCGACACGAACGCTCCATGATTCTCGATTATCTCGACACAGGTAAGAGACAGAGGAGAACAAGTGTATGGTTTTAGAGAGCCACGAGCACCAGGAATAAGGATCTACCGTTGTCATTTCGTTCCGTCGACATTCGGTTCCGGAGCGACACGAACGGGGACTTAGAATTTTTTCGCTCGGGCTCCGGAGCGACACGAACGGGGACTTAGAATTTTTTCGCTCGGGCTCCGGAGAGACACGATCGCTCCGTTATTCTACGTTCTCTCGGTCCACGGGCATCAGAGAGCAAAACAGCCTAATAGTTTTGGAGTGCCTCAACGATCAGGAATATGGATCTAACGTTCTCGTTTCGAACCGACGACTTTCGGTTCCGGAGCGACACGAACGCTCCATGATTCTCGATTATCTCGACACAGGTAAGAGACAGAGGAGAACAAGTGTATGGTTTTAGAGAGCCTCGAGCACCAGGAATAAGGATCTACCGTTGTCATTTCGTTCCGTCGACATTCGGTTCCGGAGCGACACGAACGGGGACTTAGAATTTTTTCGCTCGGGCTCCGGAGCGACACGAACGGGGACTTAGAATTTTTTCGCTCGGGCTCCGGAGCGACACGATCGCTCCGTTATTCTACGTTCTCTCGGTCCACGGGCATCAGAGAGCAAAACAGCCTAATAGTTTTAGAGTGCCTCAACGATCAGGAATATGGATCTAACGTTCTCGTTTCGAACCGACGACTTTCGGTTCCGGAGCGACACGAACGCTCCATGATTCTCGATTATCTCGACACAGGTAAGAGACAGAGGAGAACAAGTGTATGGTTTTAGAGAGCCACGAGCACCAGGAATAAGGATCTACCGTTGTCATTTCGTTCCGTCGACATTCGGTTCCGGAGCGACACGAACGGGGACTTAGAATTTTTTCGCTCGGGCTCCGGAGCGACACGAACGGGGACTTAGAATTTTTTCGCTCGGGCTCCGGAGCGACACGATCGCTCCGTTATTCTACGTTCTCTCGGTCCACGGGCATCAGAGAGCAAAACAGCCTAATAGTTTTGGAGTGCCTCAACGATCAGGAATATGGATCTAACGTTCTCGTTTCGAACCGACGACTTTCGGTTCCGGAGCGACACGAACGCTCCATGATTCTCGATTATCTCGACACAGGTAAGAGACAGAGGAGAACAAGTGTATGGTTTTAGAGAGCCACGAGCACCAGGAATAAGGATCTACCGTTGTCATTTCGTTCCGTCGACATTCGGTTCCGGAGCGACACGAACGGGGACTTAGAATTTTTTCGCTCGGGCTCCGGAGCGACACGAACGGGGACTTAGAATTTTTTCGCTCGGGCTCCGGAGCGACACGATCGCTCCGTTATTCTACGTTCTCTCGGTCCACGGGCATCAGAGAGCAAAACAGCCTAATAGTTTTAGAGTGCCTCAACGATCAGGAATATGGATCTAACGTTCTCGTTTCGAACCGACGACTTTCGGTTCCGGAGCGACACGAACGCTCCATGATTCTCGATTATCTCGACACAGGTAAGAGACAGAGGAGAACAAGTGTATGGTTTTAGAGAGCCACGAGCACCAGGAATAAGGATCTACCGTTGTCATTTCGTTCCGTCGACATTCGGTTCCGGAGCGACACGAACGGGGACTTAGAATTTTTTCGCTCGGGCTCCGGAGCGACACGAACGGGGACTTAGAATTTTTTCGCTCGGGCTCCGGAGCGACACGATCGCTCCGTTATTCTACGTTCTCTCGGTCCACGGGCATCAGAGAGCAAAACAGCCTAATAGTTTTGGAGTGCCTCAACGATCAGGAATATGGATCTAACGTTCTCGTTTCGAACCGACGACTTTCGGTTCCGGAGCGACACGAACGCTCCATGATTCTCGATTATCTCGACACAGGTAAGAGACAGAGGAGAACAAGTGTATGGTTTTAGAGAGCCACGAGCACCAGGAATAAGGATCTACCGTTGTCATTTCGTTCCGTCGACATTCGGTTCCGGAGCGACACGAACGGGGACTTAGAATTTTCTCGCTCGGGCTCCGGAGCGACACGAACGGGGACTTAGAATTTTTTCGCTCGGGCTCCGGAGCGACACGATCGCTCCGTTATTCTACGTTCTCTCGGTCCACGGGCATCAGAGAGCAAAACAGCCTAATAGTTTTAGAGTGCCTCAACGATCAGGAATATGGATCTAACGTTCTCGTTTCGAACCGACGACTTTCGTTTCCGGAGCGACACGAACGCTCCATGATTCGCGATTATCTCGACACAGGTAAGAGACAGAGGAGAACAAGTGTATGGTTTTAGAGAGCCACGAGCACCAGGAATAAGGATCTACCGTTGTCATTTCGTTCCGTCGACATTCGGTTCCGGAGCGACACGAACGGGGACTTAGAATTTTTTCGCTCGGGCTCCGGAGCGACACGAACGGGGACTTAGAATTTTTTCGCTCGGGCTCCGGAGCGACACGATCGCTCCGTTATTCTACGTTCTCTCGGTCCACGGGCATCAGAGAACAAAACAGCCTAATAGTTTTGGAGTGCCTCAACGATCAGGAATATGGATCTAACGTTCTCGTTTCGAACCGACGACTTTCGGTTCCGGAGCGACACGAACGCTCCATGATTCTCGATTATCTCGACACAGGTAAGAGACAGAGGAGAACAAGTGTATGGTTTTAGAGAGCCACGAGCACCAGGAATAAGGATCTACCGTTGTCATTTCGTTCCGTCGACATTCGGTTCCGGAGCGACACGAACGGGGACTTAGAATTTTTTCGCTCGGGCTCCGGAGCGAAACGAACGGGGACTTAGAATTTTTTCGCTCGGGCTCCGGAGCGACACGATCGCTCCGTTATTCTACGTTCTCTCGGTCCACGGGCATCAGAGAGCAAAACAGCCTAATAGTTTTGGAGTGCCTCAACGATCAGGAATATGGATCTAACGTTCTCGTTTCGAACCGACGACTTTCGGTTCCGGAGCGACACGAACGCTCCATGATTCTCGATTATCTCGACACAGGTAAGAGACAGAGGAGAACAAGTGTATGGTTTTAGAGAGCCACGAGCACCAGGAATAAGGATCTACCGTTGTCATTTCGTTCCGTCGACATTCGGTTCCGGAGCGACACGAACGGGGACTTAGAATTTTTTCGCTCGGGCTCCGGAGCGACACGAACGGGGACTTAGAATTTTTTCGCTCGGGCTCCGGAGCGACACGATCGCTCCGTTATTCTACGTTCTCTCGGTCCACGGGCATCAGAGAGCAAAACAGCCTAATAGTTTTAGAGTGCCTCAACGATCAGTAATATGGATCTAACGTTCTCGTTTCGAACCGACGACTTTCGGTTCCGGAGCGACACGAACGCTCCATGATTCTCGATTATCTCGACACAGGTAAGAGACAGAGGAGAACAAGTGTATGGTTTTAGAGAGCCACGAGCACCAGGAATAAGGATCTACCGTTGTCATTTCGTTCCGTCGACATTCGGTTCCGGAGCGACACGAACGGGGACTTAGAATTTTTTCGCTCGGGCTCCGGAGCGACACGAACGGGGACTTAGAATTTTTTCGCTCGGGCTCCGGAGCGACACGATCGCTCCGTTATTCTACGTTCTCTCGGTCCACGGGCATCAGAGAGCAAAACAGCCTAATAGTTTTGGAGTGCCTCAACGATCAGGAATATGGATCTAACGTTCTCGTTTCGAACCGACGACTTTCGGTTCCGGAGCGACACGAACGCTCCATGATTCTCGATTATCTCGACACAGGTAAGAGACAGAGGAGAACAAGTGTATGGTTTTAGAGAGCCACGAGCACCAGGAATAAGGATCTACCGTTGTCATTTCGTTCCGTCGACATTCGGTTCCGGAGCGACACGAACGGGGACTTAGAATTTTTTCGCTCGGGCTCCGGAGCGACACGAACGGGGACTTAGAATTTTTTCGCTCGGGCTCCGGAGCGACACGATCGCTCCGTTATTCTACGTTCTCTCGGTCCACGGGCATCAGAGAGCAAAACAGCCTAATAGTTTTAGAGTGCCTCAACGATCAGGAATATGGATCTAACGTTCTCGTTTCGAACCGACGACTTTCGGTTCCGGAGCGACACGAACGCTCCATGATTCTCGATTATCTCGACACAGGTAAGAGACAGAGGAGAACAAGTGTATGGTTTTAGAGAGCCACGAGCACCAGGAATAAGGATCTACCGTTGTCATTTCGTTCCGTCGACATTCGGTTCCGGAGCGACACGAACGGGGACTTAGAATTTTTTCGCTCGGGCTCCGGAGCGACACGAAAGGGGACTTGGAATTTTTTCGCTCGGGCTCCGGAGCGACACGATCGCTCCGTTATTCTACGTTCTCTCGGTCCACGGGCATCAGAGAGCAAAACAGCCTAATAGTTTTAGAGTGCCTCAACGATCAGGAATATGGATCTAACGTTCTCGTTTCGAACCGACGACTTTCGGTTCCGGAGCGACACGAACGCTCCATGATTCTCGATTATCTCGACACAGGTAAGAGACAGAGGAGAACAAGTGTATGGTTTTAGAGAGCCACGAGCACCAGGAATAAGGATCTACCGTTGTCATTTCGTTCCGTCGACATTCGGTTCCGGAGCGACACGAACGGGGACTTAGAATTTTTTCGCTCGGGCTCCGGAGCGACACGAACGGGGACTTAGAATTTTTTCGCTCGGGCTCCGGAGAGACACGATCGCTCCGTTATTCTACGTTCTCTCGGTCCACGGGCATCAGAGAGCAAAACAGCCTAATAGTTTTGGAGTGCCTCAACGATCAGGAATATGGATCTAACGTTCTCGTTTCGAACCGACGACTTTCGGTTCCGGAGCGACACGAACGCTCCATGATTCTCGATTATCTCGACACAGGTAAGAGACAGAGGAGAACAAGTGTATGGTTTTAGAGAGCCTCGAGCACCAGGAATAAGGATCTACCGTTGTCATTTCGTTCCGTCGACATTCGGTTCCGGAGCGACACGAACGGGGACTTAGAATTTTTTCGCTCGGGCTCCGGAGCGACACGAACGGGGACTTAGAATTTTTTCGCTCGGGCTCCGGAGCGACACGATCGCTCCGTTATTCTACGTTCTCTCGGTCCACGGGCATCAGAGAGCAAAACAGCCTAATAGTTTTAGAGTGCCTCAACGATCAGGAATATGGATCTAACGTTCTCGTTTCGAACCGACGACTTTCGGTTCCGGAGCGACACGAACGCTCCATGATTCTCGATTATCTCGACACAGGTAAGAGACAGAGGAGAACAAGTGTATGGTTTTAGAGAGCCACGAGCACCAGGAATAAGGATCTACCGTTGTCATTTCGTTCCGTCGACATTCGGTTCCGGAGCGACACGAACGGGGACTTAGAATTTTTTCGCTCGGGCTCCGGAGCGACACGAACGGGGACTTAGAATTTTTTCGCTCGGGCTCCGGAGCGACACGATCGCTCCGTTATTCTACGTTCTCTCGGTCCACGGGCATCAGAGAGCAAAACAGCCTAATAGTTTTGGAGTGCCTCAACGATCAGGAATATGGATCTAACGTTCTCGTTTCGAACCGACGACTTTCGGTTCCGGAGCGACACGAACGCTCCATGATTCTCGATTATCTCGACACAGGTAAGAGACAGAGGAGAACAAGTGTATGGTTTTAGAGAGCCACGAGCACCAGGAATAAGGATCTACCGTTGTCATTTCGTTCCGTCGACATTCGGTTCCGGAGCGACACGAACGGGGACTTAGAATTTTTTCGCTCGGGCTCCGGAGCGACACGAACGGGGACTTAGAATTTTTTCGCTCGGGCTCCGGAGCGACACGATCGCTCCGTTATTCTACGTTCTCTCGGTCCACGGGCATCAGAGAGCAAAACAGCCTAATAGTTTTAGAGTGCCTCAACGATCAGGAATATGGATCTAACGTTCTCGTTTCGAACCGACGACTTTCGGTTCCGGAGCGACACGAACGCTCCATGATTCTCGATTATCTCGACACAGGTAAGAGACAGAGGAGAACAAGTGTATGGTTTTAGAGAGCCACGAGCACCAGGAATAAGGATCTACCGTTGTCATTTCGTTCCGTCGACATTCGGTTCCGGAGCGACACGAACGGGGACTTAGAATTTTCTCGCTCGGGCTCCGGAGCGACACGAACGGGGACTTAGAATTTTTTCGCTCGGGCTCCGGAGCGACACGATCGCTCCGTTATTCTACGTTCTCTCGGTCCACGGGCATCAGAGAGCAAAACAGCCTAATAGTTTTAGAGTGCCTCAACGATCAGGAATATGGATCTAACGTTCTCGTTTCGAACCGACGACTTTCGTTTCCGGAGCGACACGAACGCTCCATGATTCTCGATTATCTCGACACAGGTAAGAGACAGAGGAGAACAAGTGTATGGTTTTAGAGAGCCACGAGCACCAGGAATAAGGATCTACCGTTGTCATTTCGTTCCGTCGACATTCGGTTCCGGAGCGACACGAACGGGGACTTAGAATTTTTTCGCTCGGGCTCCGGAGCGACACGAACGGGGACTTAGAATTTTTTCGCTCGGGCTCCGGAGCGACACGATCGCTCCGTTATTCTACGTTCTCTCGGTCCACGGGCATCAGAGAGCAAAACAGCCTAATAGTTTTGGAGTGCCTCAACGATCAGGAATATGGATCTAACGTTCTCGTTTCGAACCGACGACTTTCGGTTCCGGAGCGACACGAACGCTCCATGATTCTCGATTATCTCGACACAGGTAACAGACAGAGGAGAACAAGTGTATGGTTTTAGAGAGCCACGAGCACCAGGAATAAGGATCTACCGTTGTCATTTCGTTCCGTCGACATTCGGTTCCGGAGCGACACGAACGGGGACTTAGAATTTTTTCGCTCGGGCTCCGGAGCGACACGAACGGGGACTTAGAATTTTTTCGCTCGGGCTCCGGAGCGACACGATCGCTCCGTTATTCTACGTTCTCTCGGTCCACGGGCATCAGAGAGCAAAACAGCCTAATAGTTTTGGAGTGCCTCAACGATCAGGAATATGGATCTAACGTTCTCGTTTCGAACCGACGACTTTCGGTTCCGGAGCGACACGAACGCTCCATGATTCTCGATTATCTCGACACAGGTAAGAGACAGAGGAGAACAAGTGTATGGTTTTAGAGAGCCACGAGCACCAGGAATAAGGATCTACCGTTGTCATTTCGTTCCGTCGACATTCGGTTCCGGAGCGACACGAACGGGGACTTAGAATTTTTTCGCTCGGGCTCCGGAGCGACACGAACGGGGACTTAGAATTTTTTCGCTCGGGCTCCGGAGCGACACGATCGCTCCGTTATTCTACGTTCTCTCGGTCCACGGGCATCAGAGAGCAAAACAGCCTAATAGTTTTAGAGTGCCTCAACGATCAGTAATATGGATCTAACGTTCTCGTTTCGAACCGACGACTTTCGGTTCCGGAGCGACACGAACGCTCCATGATTCTCGATTATCTCGACACAGGTAAGAGACAGAGGAGAACAAGTGTATGGTTTTAGAGAGCCACGAGCACCAGGAATAAGGATCTACCGTTGTCATTTCGTTCCGTCGACATTCGGTTCCGGAGCGACACGAACGGGGACTTAGAATTTTTTCGCTCGGGCTCCGGAGCGACACGAACGGGGACTTAGAATTTTTTCGCTCGGGCTCCGGAGCGACACGATCGCTCCGTTATTCTACGTTCTCTCGGTCCACGGGCATCAGAGAGCAAAACAGCCTAATAGTTTTGGAGTGCCTCAACGATCAGGAATATGGATCTAACGTTCTCGTTTCGAACCGACGACTTTCGGTTCCGGAGCGACACGAACGCTCCATGATTCTCGATTATCTCGACACAGGTAAGAGACAGAGGAGAACAAGTGTATGGTTTTAGAGAGCCACGAGCACCAGGAATAAGGATCTACCGTTGTCATTTCGTTCCGTCGACATTCGGTTCCGGAGCGACACGAACGGGGACTTAGAATTTTTTCGCTCGGGCTCCGGAGCGACACGAACGGGGACTTAGAATTTTTTCGCTCGGGCTCCGGAGCGACACGATCGCTCCGTTATTCTACGTTCTCTCGGTCCACGGGCATCAGAGAGCAAAACAGCCTAATAGTTTTAGAGTGCCTCAACGATCAGGAATATGGATCTAACGTTCTCGTTTCGAACCGACGACTTTCGGTTCCGGAGCGACACGAACGCTCCATGATTCTCGATTATCTCGACACAGGTAAGAGACAGAGGAGAACAAGTGTATGGTTTTAGAGAGCCACGAGCACCAGGAATAAGGATCTACCGTTGTCATTTCGTTCCGTCGACATTCGGTTCCGGAGCGACACGAACGGGGACTTAGAATTTTTTCGCTCGGGCTCCGGAGCGACACGAAAGGGGACTTGGAATTTTTTCGCTCGGGCTCCGGAGCGACACGATCGCTCCGTTATTCTACGTTCTCTCGGTCCACGGGCATCAGAGAGCAAAACAGCCTAATAGTTTTAGAGTGCCTCAACGATCAGGAATATGGATCTAACGTTCTCGTTTCGAACCGACGACTTTCGGTTCCGGAGCGACACGAACGCTCCATGATTCTCGATTATCTCGACACAGGTAAGAGACAGAGGAGAACAAGTGTATGGTTTTAGAGAGCCACGAGCACCAGGAATAAGGATCTACCGTTGTCATTTCGTTCCGTCGACATTCGGTTCCGGAGCGACACGAACGGGGACTTAGAATATTTTCAATATTGCTATATTTGTATGTATGTAGTCTTAAAATATGTGGTTGAAACATGTTGAAAGTTTGTGATTATAGCAGTATAATGTCCGCAGTTTAGTATTAAGTTAGTTTTAGACGACCTCGTATGTGTACGTGTTCATCTGCCGAGTCTAAGTGGCAGCGTACCGGCCGGGAGTGCTGCACGCGCGGCGAGTTCCCACCGTAAGGCCGCGCGGCTAAGGTCGGCCGTCGCCGGCCTCTCGGCCGGCCACTCGGTATCTATAAGAGAAGCGTCGGTCCGGGCGTGCCGTCGAGGCATCGCTGGGCGCGTGGCTATTCTACGATCTCGGTCGAGAAGCAGTCCACCGCTCCTCGGGATCTTGTATCTCGAGTGTCTTCGAACGGTTTACGTTCCGGATCTTTCTCTACACAGCATGACCACGGGTCGGTGTCTAAGACCGAATGGCCCTTATGTGGTAATCGTCCTTTGGACGTTGGTGACTTGTATGCACTAGTGTGTATACTCGTACTTACTGAGCATCAACTCTTTGTCCGAGCGAATGAGTTTATTTAAACTGAACGAAACGTTCCGTCTTTAAGGCGGGCGCCGGGCTTACGTGAGAATGGAAAGCCTAAATATCAAGAGGTGTCAGATTTTCGATATGTGCAGCGCGCACATTCCGCGCCAGCTCGCTATGCCCAGCACGACGCTTAACGCGCTATCTCGATATGTTTCGGCATGCCACTATTACGCGCTTCTGTCGACTTTGCCCAGCGTGCTTGATACGCGCTTCGTCGTCAGTGACCAGCGTGAGTGGTTTACGTGCCTGTACGATGGATGCTTAGCGCGAGCGTATACCGCTCCGTAGAGTTTTCTGCGGAGGTCCGGTGTACGTGCTTACCGATGGATGACCAACGGCGTGTGTGATTCGTGCTTGTCGAGGTCCGACACCAATGTTGGAATTGTCAGATAAATGAATGAACCGAGACTCCTGGTCGAAGTTACAATCTTTACGTGACACGCAAAAGCAAAGATTTAATACTGTGGATCACATGAGTTTGCTGTTCGTGTCACGAGTTTCTGAACATGTGTTGTGGGATATTTGTGCACACGAAAAATTGTGGATCTATCTGAATTGTGTTGAGGTGTGCAATCCCAATTGATTGAAAGTAAAAGATGAGAAAGGAGTAGTGACGTGCGAGCAAGATATCACTGTGATGCTTGGCTCTGGAAATTGTGTGAAAGGGCGGCTCGATCCGAGAGAGAGGAAGTTCACAGGAATATTTTTGTGGAAGGATATGTTCTGTGATTCTTCACTCTCATATGAAGAAGAATTGTGTGTGAAAGGCTGGTGGATCGTTGCCGAAGGAGCTCAAGTATCACGACGGAGAGAATAGTTTCGTGGATATTTCTCTGTGTGATAATTCTTGTCTCGAAAATTAGAAACTAGAGAGAAAAGAGAGTGTCGTCGATCGGTGATCTGCAAAAGTGAAACCGACGACGAT
>NW_027480825.1:65000-80000 GCF_051401765.1 Calliopsis andreniformis
GAAATGGGGAACGCGCAAAGGGAAAGGAAGCCCGCCAGTTCGAGAAGAACGTTTCTTTTTTTTTCCGTCGTGAGTACGCTGCCGATAGTTACAACGCTAGCGTGAGGTGTCGATCACCGATGTCATCGGGCAACATGATCGGGGTCTTGCATGCAATTTCGCATGGAGGACATTGTCCCGTCGTTGCGCGATGCTTCGTCGCACCCGCCGTTGTACGTACGCGCGGCATCTTCGATGGAGCGAAACTGTTCCTTCTCGACTGCCTGCGTGAGGCTTTGTCCCAGCGTTTACAAAGAGCCCGCCAGTTTGGGATGTATCGTTCCCTCCTCGGCGCGTAAGCATTGCGTCGATATATATAGCGCTTGCGTGAGGTGCATCTCCGATAGCCCCGTCGCCACAGCATGATATCGGGGTCTTTCATATCTTATGGAAGACATGGTCCCGTCGCTGCGCGATGTTTCGGTCACACACCCGCCGCTAATATATACGGTGCATACTCGCGCGGCAGAGAGAGGAGAGAGAGCGTGCTTGCCAGCTGCTTGCGCGAGGCTGCGCCCGTTTCTCCTATTTTCGGTGGGAATATGAAAAGCGAGCGAAGAAGAGGTTAAGGAGAAAAACCGATATGAGCGCACGAGTGCGAAAGCAAACGTGTTTTCCCATTCGCATCCCGCTCCCGGTGTTTCTTCGTCTCTTTACCTCGTTGTTCTCTCCGAACCGTCCCGCGGATGTGGACCCTCTCTTGAGAAAGAGAGAGGGCCCGGGTAACCTAGGACGCGACACGTATCCCGCGTCGATGTGCGGCCGTAGGGTACGTATTCCTGCCGTGTGAACAACAACTGTGGACCGGCTGTTAACAGCTTCGACTTTCGTGAGTCTGACTCCCAAGAATAATGAATTTGTGTGTGAATTTAACGGGATGAGAAAGACCGATCGAAGCCGGCTGCGAAGTCCGTTCTCATCGGCTATCCAAATCAGGAGGGGAATACGTACGTGCAGGGCGCTGCGACAATAAAATGGGGGGTGTCGTTTCAGAGGAGAACACCGTGGATGTACGTGGTTCACTTGATCGGGGTATCCCCGTCGGCTCCAATCGTACTCTCCAGGTTGTGATCCTAGGTTTTTAAATGTACTCTACGCCTGGCCGTTACGGGAACCGTTCGCAATTGCGTGGCGGTCTCCGTGCGGAACCGCATCCCAGAGACCCCTGTGTCGTCACTTTCGTTCGTTCGTATCTTACGTTCGGACGAAGTGTCGCGACGCCCGAACCTCCATCGACCGTGTGCTAGTTGGAGGCGCGGGTCTCGGATTCTTCCGAACCCGAGAACTATATACGAGTATGATATATATATACATGAACACAGAATATTAAAATACAACCCTGAACGGTGGATCACTTGGCTCGTGGGTCGATGAAGAACGCAGCTAATTGCGCGTCAACGTGTGAACTGCAGGACACATGAACATCGACATTTCGAACGCACATTGCGGTCCACGGATACAATTCCTGGACCACGCCTGGCTGAGGGTCGTTCACGTAACCTTAAGACTGCTTACGTTGGCATCTCGGTGTCACGTACGAGCGATTGTTGGACCGTTCGTCGGCGTTTGCCGCGGTCGCACGAAAACAAGCGAGAATACGCTCTAGACGTCATGGAGGGAAGAAGGTTGTGTGTACACGGCAGATGACTGGAGACATCGTCGTCATCGTCGTTGCTTTGTCGTTCCGGACTTGCGTGAGTGCTACTTTTCACACGGCGTCGTGAGTCGCTTAATTTGTCGACCGCCCGTGCGTGTATGTGCACCGCTCCGGACGCAAGCGCGCGGACGTACGATCATCGACCAGCCTCCGTGTCTCGCCAGATACCCTCGTGATTGTTAACAGACAGCGTTCGCTTTTCGTGCGAGTTTTCATCCGCGCTCCCGACGTAGTCTGAAATGATGCGTGTAAGAAAGAGGCGTGCGTAACCCGCAACGACACACAAGAGAGTTTGTCGTGAGACTACAGAGAAGGACAATGAAAGGGTGTGCGAGTGAGCATGAACACGAGATCGCGTATACCCCACCCGTGTAGTGTGGTGAAGAAATGTATGACGAGAAACAGAGCCCCAGGGATTCTAGAGGGATCGTCTTGTTGCAGGAACAACGCGAAAAGGAGGCACTCATTCGTCGAAACGATGAAGTTCCGGGATGCATCTTCCCCGGCCACGTTTCGGTCGAGTCGTTTGTGGCTCCGTGAATGTGTTGTGCTGTACTACAACTTGTTTCTGTATCCTGAATCCTCTTTGGCGAGGCTTACACAGCCGCCATATATATGACTCATCACATAGGGATGACTTCTCTCCTAGAAGGAGGAGGTGGAAAGGTAGCAGCGTCCGGTCGCCCCATGTCTTCGCGTTAGTCGATCGCCGAGAGAGACCGCGCGTCAAGTCCGGTCGTCCAGTCCACGAAAGCTATACAAAAAGCAAGCGGACGGGCGTTAAACCATACCGGCAGTCGCCTGGCGAGAGTCTCTCTCCTTTAGATCGAATTAAACGAGACGCGAAGATGCTTTGGTGTGGCGCATTAAGGACGATGTGACTTACTCTCCGCTGATCACTTCTGGCGAATGACGAGGAGCTTCCTTACCTTTGGAAACGCTGCTGTTGCGTTACGACAACATATTCCGAAGGCACACGGCGAAGTTGGGACGACGCATCGAACATGATCTCAAGTCTCTCTCTCATTTCCCATTTCTCGTAACATTCGTTCACACACTCTGCCTGGTCCGCTTCTCTCGGTTGTGTGCCCCCGTTGTACGAGGATTACGCCACAGCTTCTTTCGTCATTTTTACACATATATAAAATATATCACTCTACGTGTGTGATATATATTTAACACGTATACGACGACCTCAGAGTAGGCGAGATTACCCGCTGAATTTAAGCATATTACTAAGCGGAGGAAAAGAAACTAACAAGGATTTCCTTAGTAGCGGCGAGCGAACAGGAAAGAGCCCAGCACTGAATCCCGCGGTACTGCCGCAGGGAAATGTAGTGTTCGGGAGGATCCGTTTATCCCGTGACGTTGCATCGCGTCCAAGTCCATCTTGAATGGGGCCATTTACCCATAGAGGGTGCCAGGCCCGTAGCGACCGGTGCGCGTCTCGGGAGGGTCTCTCCTTAGAGTCGGGTTGCTTGAGAATGCAGCCCTAAGTGGGTGGTAAACTCCATCTAAGGCTAAATACAACCACGAGACCGATAGCGAACAAGTACCGTGAGGGAAAGTTGAAAAGAACTTTGAAGAGAGAGTTCAAGAGTACGTGAAACCGTTCAGGGGTAAACCTGAGAAACCCAAAAGTTCGAAAGGGGAGATTCATCGTCGACAAATGCTGGCTCCCGTTGGTGCGCGAAACCCCGAAAGGGGTGTCCGACGCTTTTCCGCAAGGAGGGCGCACGGATGTTACGGCCAACGGCGAACGTTCCGGCTACGTAGACGTGCACTTCTCCCCTAGTAGGACGTCGCGACCCGTTGCGTGTCGGTCTACGGCCCGGGCGGTTAGACCGTTGCGTCGCCTTGTGCGTGCGCGACGGACCCTCGGTGACCCGACCGGCTGCGCGACGGTGTTCCCCAGATGGTATCGGGCCGCAACCAGTCTTCTCATTCGAACGGTGCGTCAGGCCCGCCGCAAGCTCGGTCAGCTTTGTTTGCCCTGTGGTACGGACGTCTTTCCCGTTCACGGGCCTGGCCAGCTGTTAGCCGGCGGAGCCCTCGGACTGGCCAAGCTTTGAATTACCTGTCGGCGGCGCTATTGCTTTGGGTACTCTCAGGACCCGTCTTGAAACACGGACCAAGGAGCCTAACATGTGCGCGAGTCATTGGGATGAGTAAACCTAAAGGCGAAATGAAAGTGAAGGTCGTCCTTTGCGTCGGCCGAGGGAGGATGGGCGCTGCATAGTGCTCCGCACTCCCGGGGCGTCTCGTTCTCATTGCGAGAAGAGGCGCACCTAGAGCGTACACGTTGGTACCCGAAAGATGGTGAACTATGCCTGGTCAGGACGAAGTCAGGGGAAACCCTGATGGAGGTCCGTAGCGATTCTGACGTGCAAATCGATCGCTGGAACTAGGTATAGGGGCGAAAGACTAATCAAACCATCTAGTAGCTGGTTCCCTCCGAAGTTTCCCTCAGGATAGCTGGCACTCACTCCTCCGTTCCTTCGGGGACGCGTGCGAGTCTCATCTGGTAAAGCGAATGATTAGAGGCCTTGGGGCCGAAACGACCTCAACCTATTCTCAAACTTTAAATGGGTGAGATCTCTGGCTTGCTTGGTTCATTGAAGCCACGAGATTTCGGATTAGAGTGCCAAGTGGGCCAATTTTGGTAAGCAGAACTGGCGCTGTGGGATGAACCAAACGCAGAGTTAAGGCGCCTAAGTCGACGTTTATGGGATACCATGAAAGGCGTTGGTTGCTTAAGACAGCAGGACGGTGGCCATGGAAGTCGGAATCCGCTAAGGAGTGTGTAACAACTCACCTGCCGAAGCAACTAGCCCTGAAAATGGATGGCGCTGAAGCGTCGCGCCTATACTCTGCCGTCAGCGGCAAGTGGGGAGGGACGGTGCCATTACTGGTGACCGTCCTCCATGAAGCCCTGACGAGTAGGAGGGTCGCGGCGGTGTGCGCAGAAGGGTCTGGGCGTGAGCCTGCCTGGAGCCGCCGTCGGTGCAGATCTTGGTGGTAGTAGCAAATACTCTAGCGAGACCCTGGAGGACTGACGTGGAGAAGGGTTTCGTGTGAACAGCCGTTGCACACGAGTCAGTCGATCCTAAGCCCTAAGAGAAATCCTATGCAAATGTGGTGTCCTAAAATCAATGTCTGCAAACATATTATTATACAAAGAGATAAATTGAAAGATAAAAAAAGAGACATACACACGTTGGGCGAAAGGGAATCCGGTTGCTATTCCGGAACCCGGCAGCGGAACCGTTTAACATCCGGGCCCTCATTGAGTGTTCGTCGGGGTAACCCAAAATGACCTGGAGAAGCCGTCGGGAGATCTGGGAAGAGTTTTCTTTTCTGTATAAGCGTTCGAGTTCCCTGGAAACTTCTAGCAAGGAGATAGGGTTCGGAACGCGAAGAGCACCGCAGTTGCTGCGGTGTCTGGATATTCCCCTCGGACCTTGAAAATCCAGGAGAGGGCCACGTGGAGGTGTCGCGCCGGTTCGTACCCATATCCGCAGCAGGTCTCCAAGGTCAAGAGCCTCTAGTCGATAGATTAATGTAGGTAAGGGAAGTCGGCAAATTGGATCCGTAACTTCGGAATAAGGATTGGCTCTGAGGAGCGGGGCGTGTCGGGCTTGGTCGGGAAGCGGGTCTGGCTGACGTGCCGGGCCTGGGCGAGGTGAAGGGTCTTAGACTTCGGTCGACGTCCTGGGATCCGAACTCGGTCCCGTGCCTTGGCCTCCCGCGGATCTTCCTTGCTGCGAGGCTTCCGCGTCGGTTCAGCCGTCGCGTGTCGTTTCTTCGGCCGCCATTCAACGCTCGGCTCAGAACTGGCACGGACCAGGGGAATCCGACTGTCTAATTAAAACAAAGCATTGCGATGGCCCCCGCGGGTGTTGACGCAATGTGATTTCTGCCCAGTGCTCTGAATGTCAACGTGAAGAAATTCAAAAAAGCGCGGGTAAACGGCGGGAGTAACTATGACTCTCTTAAGGCGGGAGTAACTATGACTCTCTTGTCCGTCGCACGAAGCGCTGGTGCGATGGGCAGGAGAGTCATGGTTACGGGGGGTGGTGAAGCGCAACACAGGTCCTTGTGGCCCTTAAGCCTCTCCCACCCTAACAGGGACGACCTCCTCGTGGTCCCGCTGGGCCCTCACGCTTGCGTGAGGTGGCAGACTGTCCCTTAAAATTACCGAAGATACCACGGCTTCGGGCTGCTAAGCAGTGCTACTGGTACCATTCCAGACGTGGTAATTTTGCTCCTGGGGTTAGCACCCCCTTGAGCATAGCTCAGATTGCTTTCGACACAGATATCAGAGCCTCGGACGAAGAAGGGTATGGCCCCGCCCTTCGGGAAACTAGACAGGGGGCCTCTATAAGACGACTAGGCACATCTCTGGCCCTGATTTCGATACCTTTCCGCCACCGATTATGTGAGATATGCCCTAATACTGGAAATGGCAACTATATGGCCCTATCTGTTAGAGATGAGGTGAGACATATAGAAAATGTTCATTCAGAGTTGGCCATCAAATATATCTGCGAGTTCTGTAGTAAGCAATTTGCTTCATTTAGATCGGTGTCGGCGCATGTCCCTAAGTGTCCATTGTCTAGACGTGTACACGAAGTTAGTCAGAATGTCCAGGAGGTATCACATGGAGAGTCGTGTAGTGAGTGCGGTAAAATGTTCCTCACGAGGAGAGGGCTGTCACAACACCAGAGGTTGGCGCACCCAGATACGCGAAATCGCATTCGTATGGAGCAGGCTCTTCCTCCCAATAGACCTCCTAGAAGCGGAACAGCATTTACTGCTGATGAAGTTGAACAGATGCTGGACCTTGAAATTAGCCTCATTGGTGAAAAATTTATAGCAAAAAAAATGAAAGAATTTTTCCCGGATAAAACAATTAAGCAGTTAAGAGATAAACGTAACGAGCCAGCTTACAGGAGGCGCAAGGATGAAAAATTGGCTCCTGTGTTGACCCATAGTTTTCCAGAAAATGTTACTGATGTAATTCCTTGCTCCAATCTGTGCCAATCGGACTCTTCGTCCGAAGAGGATGAATTTGTAGACGCTCCGCTGGCGGAGGAAGCTTCGGCTGATGCACAGATTGAGTGGCGTAAGTATACCATTGACTGCCTACTACAAATGCAGTCAAATGGTGATCAAGGTAATAGAATTCCTCGCGAAAATGTAGTAATAGGCGATCGTCTCTGGGCCTTCCTATCTGGCAAACGAGAGGGAGAGACTGTGTCTCAGCATGAGGTCAATGAGTGCTATAGCTGGATCGAGAATGTGTTTTACCCAAAATCGCAGGGTAATGGGGTTGGTGGTCCCCAAAGGAAGCACAAGAATGCCAAGAAAAAGAAGCACCTCTCTGATCGAGCCAGACGAAAAGCCAGCATGCACGCTAAAGTACAAAATTTGTTTAAGCATTGTCCTGCTCTCCTTGCCAGAAAGGTATATAATAACTTGCCTCTTGATGATGAGCTCGTTAAGGTCCCTGATGCAGTATCTGTTCACCAGTTATATACTGAGCTGTGGGGCACAGCGGGATCTTATTCTTTACCGAATGCTGTTCCTCAGGCTGAAATAATAGACCCCAAACGCATGCTAGCTGGAATATCGGCGAAAGAGATTAGTAACAGGCTCAAAAGGGTTAGACCCAAGGTGGCACCGGGTCCAGATGGACTTAAAAAGAAGGATATCGTTGTTCCTGGACATCTCAATATACTGACTCCTCTTTTTAATATTATTCTGGTTGCTGGAAAGCAACCGGATGCCTGGAGGAAAAATTCAACTAAACTTCTCCTGAAAGAGGGAAAAAGCCCTGAATCGGCTGACAACTATAGACCTATTACTATTTCATCTATATTATGTAGGCTATTCTGGGGTATTATTGACGAACGCCTAAGATCTTATATTAGTATTATGCCCAGACAGAAGGGATTTGTAGCCGAGATGGGATGTTTCCATAATGTTAGTATATTTAATGAAGTCATATCGCTATCGAAGACAGGCAGAGGAATGATAGCGACACAAATAGATATTTCCAAAGCCTTTGATACGGTGCCACATAAAGCAATTTTAAATGCACTCAAAATGAAAGGTCTCCCTGATGTAGCCATACAATTGATTATGGATGCTTATAAAGATATCCATACCTGCATTAACTGTAATGATGCTGAAATAAATATCGAAATTAAGCGAGGGGTCAAACAGGGCGACCCACTATCTCCACTGATTTTCAATTTGGTCTTAGAGCCAATGCTCCTAGAACTTGAAAAGAAAAGTGGGTTTAAAATTAATGAAGAACAGACCATCTCATGTTTGGCCTTCGCTGATGACTTAATTTTACTGGCTACGGAGACTGAAGACGCTACCAATCTGGTTGAAATTACTAATAGTTATTTAAATAGCTTAGGAATGACTATTTCCTATAAAAAATGTGCGGCCTTCCAAATTAAGACAACTAAAGATTGCTGGTATGTTATGGATCCGAAAATTAGTGTCAATTCTAACAAAATAGCATACCTAGGCCCAAACGCTCCTCTGACCTATCTGGGTATGGCGATAACGCCATGGGACGGAGTACTTGTTCGTGACAGTATTAGCTGCTTAAAAGAATCACTGAGCCGAGTAGCAAAATTACAATTAAAACCACATCAAAAGGTGGAACTCCTAGCAAGATATATTATTCCACACTTCCTATATGGGCTTATTAGTGGTTCGCCTAGTATTACTCAAATAAGACAATTAGACGACGCCATCAGAGTAGCAGTTAAGGACTACCTGCACTTGCCCCAATCCACCGCTAATGGCCTGATATACTCTGCAAAAAAAGATGGCGGTTTAGGCTTTCCGAAGCTTGAGATAATTACAGTTTCAGCCGCTCTCAAGGCATGCATTAGGTTTCTCAATAGTGAAGATCCTGTAATACAGGCTATTGCAGCGGAATCAAAAATAGAAAAACGGGCGAAAATACTAGCTAGAGCCGCAAATCTTGTATGGCCCATTAGATCCATTAAGGAGGTGGATGTATTTAAAATGAAAGCCAAAAAGTCCGAAAACAGACGCTGGGCACAACTGCCGTCCCAAGGCAAAGCGGTAAAATCGTTTGTAAACGATAAAATTGGCAATGAATGGCTCTACCGTCCTGACCTACTAAAACCCAGTCGGTTCATTACGGCCTTAAAAATGAGATCTAATGTTGCAGCAAATAAAGTGTCAATGAATAGAGCTACGAAGCTAAATGATGTATTATGTAGACACTGTAAAGTAATGCCTGAGACTCTTGGACACATCCTAGGCCAATGTGTACAAAACAAAAAATTAATTATTAAGAGACATAATGAAATCTGCGACATTATAACTAAAAGGATACATCAAATAGATGCTAGTGTGGCGATCACTAAAGAGCCAGTCCTGAACACTGTTAGCGTCGGCAACTTAAAGCCCGATCTGGTCATACACAACCGAGATAGGGTTTATGTTGCTGATGTGGTGGTGTGCTACGAGGACGGAGACCGTTTGGAGATGGCAAAACAAACCAAGCTCGATAAATACAATACGCTTAAGGTACATCTATCGAATATCCTCAATACCGATAGGATTGAAATAGTGCCCATAGTCATTGGCTCAAGAGGTGCTATACCGAAGAGCACCATAAACGCGCTAAAAGAAATAGGCATAAGAGATCGCCACACACTTCGTACTATAGCTCTGACCAGCATTCGTAGCTCTATTGAAATGTACAACTTGTTTATGGATTATAATAATAAATTAAGAGTCAATACTCTTGATCCAGGCTAGATTTACATCTAGAAGCATACCCGGCTGCTAACTTGCTACGCCGTATTTAATTCTTTTCTTTTTATATTTATTAAACCCTAATTGTACATATATTTATTCTTTGACTCCCCCTCAGGGTTGAGTAAATGATAGGAGGTCCTATGTGCCTCCTCTGACTTATAGAATTTTATTCAATTTTATTTTTATTTTTAGACTAGTCGTAGACTTTAATTATTTATTACTATTAACTAATTGTATATAGTTTTACAATAATCACTATAACATCGCTGGTCGATGTTTCGGCAGGAATACCCCTATCTTTAAATAATAGCAGCTGGGACTATCAACATCGCATATATTAATGTAATTTAGACTTTCTTTTCTTTTCTTTTTCATATAAAAACATGAGAATGCAATCAGATGAGGCATACTTACTAATATTACTTTAACACTAACTTAAATTATGGCTTACATTCTTTTTATTTTAAAACCACCTTACGTCAATAAGAGTACTTAAAGCTAACGGTTAAAACTGTTGATAAGAATCTTCTTACTGCTAGTCTGCTGCGCATATAGTATGCTAATAATTAAAATATAACCTGCAAAGCATATCTGCCAGACTTTTAAACTTGTTAGGTCACCGCGCCCCAAACAGCGGAAATACAAGCTATAGTGTAGCTTGCAGAATATAGCCAAATGCCTCGTCATCTAATTAGTGACGCGCATGAATGGATTAACGAGATTCCCTCTGTCCCTATCTACTTGGTGGGCAGCGGTTAAGATCCCCAATGTCGCCTGAGGTGTCGGGTTGGGCTTGCCCAAACTAGTATCCTAGACTGGGGGGAGCTGCAGGGACTCGGTCCTCATAGTGGTTGTCCTGCGCAGAGACGTGGCTCCGTCTCAGAAGCGCACCCGAATGCAAGATCTGATCGATTGAGACCGCACACTAAATGCAGCCACGCAAAAAGCGAATAAGCACCATCGAGAGGTCTCGTCCAACCTCTCATCGCTGGACCCCATGGTTGGTGTGGATGGGTTCCCACTAGGCCATGGGCTTCCAAAACATCTGGAAGACGGGAATGTCCCGTGAATCGGTGCAAGCAATACGCCGCTGGAAACCCGGCTATTGCTGTGTGCGTTGAGTGTTCAGAGGTGTATACCGAAGGCACTCAACCGGCCTCAACGGGGGCGTTATGCCTTTGTCCGCACAGGACTTGGGCGCCAGGGCAATCGGGAGTCCGATGTCTTCTTGGCGATCACGAAGCGTAATATACTATCTGAGCTGGTGTTAGCCTCTCGTGACGCAAATCGTTATGATCTCGAACCTCCACGCGGTCCCACCGGTCGGCTTACCCCTCTTCGGAGGGCGAAAGAGCCAAGCAAATCGGATCTTAGCGAGGCGGCCCAAAGGGCCTTTGGCTCAAGTGCCCAGTTCCATGCATTGTGTGGGCCCAGAAAAGGAACGGGCTACGAACAGTGGGGTGCCTGTTCGAAATCACCACCTCCTGCGTGTTTGCCGTGCGCGGCGACCCGTGTCGTCGGAAAAGGGGATCCTGGGATCTGAGGGGGCCCTCTCCTGCGGGTGAGACGTCCCCAACACGTACCTTTGGCCTCTGCTTCGACTAGACGGGCGGCTAGGCGAGAAAAGTAGCCCTTTGCCTAGTCAATCGGCTTGGGGAATGACCATACGTGCTTGCACGAGTGGGTTCTCTCTGGGCGAGGAAGCGGGCCCTGGAGTCAGGGGAGACCTTGTCGGCCTTGGCTGTGCGGACTATATCCCGGGTGATGTCCTAACCCGGTGGATGCCGGGTTCCATATTGAGGGTCCGAGGAGGCTGGGGCACACACCGGGATGAAACAATTTATATACGCTATGGATAATATAAAGCCCAATCAAAAAACCACAAAGCAGGCGCAAGTAGTGCTTCACGATGTGAAGCGCGAAATGGCCAAAATGAACGCGAAAGCTGCTTCCAGCAGCCTAGCGGGACGCTCCAGCGCGAGGCTTGCGGCGAAGGACGCGAAAGCGTCTACCCGCAAGGCCTCGGCAGGCAAAGTAGCTCCCTCCCGAGGGAGCGAAAAGGGCCAGATGGTTGTGAATCCGGTCGCCCGGATGAGCAGCCTGAGAGAGAGAGAGACTGCGCGCAGTCTCAAAAGCGTGAAACCCGCGCCCGCTGCTGATAAGGACGCCGCGCGCGGGTCAGCGCTTAAAAAGGACGGACCCCGTGGAAACACGGGCAAAACTCCACCAAAGGTGGTGGTGAAGGCGGAACCGCCAAGCCCCACCAAAGGCAAAGACCCGGTCGCTGGGGATAAGGAACCCGACCGGGTAGTGGGCCAAACAACAGTTTCGAACGAGTCCCCTGTCGTAGCGGAAGCTAAGGCTGAGACGAAGGCAGACGCTAAGGCTGACGCCAAAGTCAAGGCTAAGGCTAACGCGAAGAAAGGGGACCAGAAGGGAAGGGCACCGTACTCCACGGTGCCTGGGACCACCGTGAGGCCTCTCGATCTCATCAGAGACGAAGCCCGAGCCAAGGTGTCGGACGTAAGATCTGTCTGTTTTCAGAAGGAGTCTAAGGTAAACAGATGGGCTGCGTCTAGTATCCTTGGACATGCCGACGCGCTCTACCAGTTGGTACAGGAGCTGCTTCTTCGGAACAGCTTCTTAGAAGGCCAGCTGGCCGCGGTGCGCAGCGACGTTAAAAAGTCGCAAGCGGCCGTAGAGAGCGCGGTCAAGAGATCGCTGAAGGCGCCCCCGCAGCCGAAAGCGATCTCCCAACCGGCGAAGCGCGTGTCGACCTACGCCGATGCGGTGAAGGTCGACGCTCCGAGAGTTTCCCCAGACGCGGTGCAGCCGCCACGTAATGTGGTGCGCATCTTCCCGCCGAAGGGCAAAGCACAGGACAGCGACGCGACCAAGCGTAAAGTTCTGTCTTTGGTGAAACCGCTGAAGGCGCAGATCCGCGTGAAGTCAGTTCGACGCATCCACAACGGTGGCATCGCCGTCGAGACAGATCGCAAAGAGGATCTCGCTGCTTTCACAGGGAGTAGCAAACTTAAGGAGGCAGGACTGTCGGTCTCCGTCCCGTCTAAGAGGAACCCTACACTTATTGTGTACGACGTTCCTAAGGCGGTGAAAAAGGAAGACGTCGGCTTGAGTATCTGGAAGCAGAACCTGGCTGACCTGACTCAGAAGGATGTGTCCTCTGGCCTGAAGGTGCGGTTTGCAACCACACCGAAAGGCAAGTCGGAGGCTGCCAACTGGGTCGTAGAGGTGAGCCCAATGGTTCGCAACAGACTCAAGAGCTCTGGTCGGGTGTTCATAGGTTGGATGTCCTGTCGAGTACAGGACTACATCTGTGTCACCCGTTGCTTCAAGTGTCAAGCCTTTGGCCACACAGCGAAGCATTGCCGATCGGATGAGGTCTGCGGTCACTGCTCCGAAAAGGGGCATACCTTTGCCACCTGCAAAAGCAAGGACAAACCTCCCGTTTGCTCCAATTGCAAAGCAGAGGGCAAGAAGCACAACCATAGGTCGAGAGACATAACTTGTGCGGCTTATCAAGCCGCTTCTGTGCAGGTAATCTCGCAGACCAATTATGGTTAGAAGACCAAAACACGGTTCAATCAGTAGACTTCGGGTGTTGCAGCATAATATGCGGCGCTCCCGAGTTGTTCTGGACGAAACGAACGCCGTTATGCGCGACAAAGGCATCGATGTGCTGCTCGCTCAGGAACCCTACAGTGCTCGGGGCACCGTACCCGGCCTTGGGGTTGCGACGAAAGTAGTCACAGGCGCAGTCCCGGTGATGGCGGCAATTGCCGTCAGAAACCCAGGGGTGTCTGTGGTCAAAATCTCGCACCTGTGCGACTCACACATGTCATGCGTCAACATTAGCGGTAGTTTTGGTAACTTCTACCTCATCAGCCAGTACTTTCAATGCTCGGAAGACATTGAGCCAAGTCTGGCACGATTGGAAAAGGCACTCTGTGCCCTCCACCATAAGCGGGTCGTGATTGCGGCTGACGTCAACGCGAAGTCTCCTATGTGGGGCGGAACGAAAATTGACGTTCGAGGCGAGAAGCTCGAAGAGTTTATCGCGCAGCACGACCTGGTTATTTTGAACGAGGCTGGAAGTATTCCGACGTACTCCAGCCCGACCGGCGAGTCCTGGATCGATGTCACATTGACGACAAGTGACTTCTCAAAAAATGTGAGAGGTTGGAAAGTCCGCAAGGACTGGACAACTAGTGATCACAGAGCGATCGAATTTGACCTTGTGTTCGCTAACGTGAGTGAGAATCAGGCCAGACTAGGTAGGTTCCACACACGCAGTGCGGATTGGGCAAAGTTTGATCGGGCGTTGCTTGAGCGAATGGAGTCGTTGACCGCCTACACTCATCTGAGTCGCAGGGCGGACGTTGAATCTCTGGCGCAGGATATCGAGCAATCGGTCATCCACGCGTGCGAGAGCTCCATGCGCGAAAAGCGTTGGCACTCAAAGTCAGTCCCATGGTGGACGCCAGACTTGACGAGACGGAAAAGGCAAGTCTACAAACTTAGACGAGCCTTCCAGCAAGAGAGATGCATGGAGGAGAAAGAGGCTAAAAAGGCTGAGTATCAAACCATGAGAAAAGCCTACTCGGCCGCAGTAAGAACTGCGAAGTTGCAGAGTTGGAAAAACTTTGTGACGGAGCAGGGACGAAAGGAACCATGGGGTCTTGTGTACAAGATCAACCAAAGCAAGCTTCGCGCTGAGACAGCAGTGTCTAACCTTCGAACGCACAACGGCCATACGATGGACTGGCACTCCACCGCATTCACGCTACTGGACGCGTTAATCCCGGACGATAAGCCCGAGGAGGACACGCAAGCCCAGAGCATGGTAAGAGGTGAGATCGCGCATGACCCACCGACTGTCGACACACCAGTCTTCAGCCGGAAGGAGGTCGGAGCCGCAATATCAAGCCTAAAAAGCGGTAAGTGTCCCGGGCAAGACCGGATAGAGGTTGAAGTGGTTAAACGTTCTTATGGAGTATTCCATGACGTGCTGCTGAAACTCTATAACGGATGTCTGGAGCACGGAGTGTTCCCCGTCAGATGGAAAGTCGGTCTGATCAGAACTATTCTGAAAGGGCCTGACAAACCTGAGACGGATACGAAGTCGTATCGGCCCATCTGCCTGCTCTCGGTACTTGGCAAAGCTTTGGAGAAATTGATCGCGTGCAGACTTTCATCGGTCTTCCTTTGCCCAAACTATTCCTCGGACCGGCAGTATGGGTTCAGACCTGGGCGATCCACGGAGGACGCCGTGGTAAAGCTCAGAGAACTCGTACTCGCCCGCGAAGAGAAGTATGTTATGGGCCTCTCCTTCGACATCTCCGGTGCTTTCGACAATGTTTGGTGGCCGAGCGTTCTCAATTCGTTGAAACGGCGAGGCTGTCCCCGTAATCTCTACAAGCTAATGGTCGACTATTTCGCCGACCGTGAGGTGACCATGGTCTCTC